>NW_014040365.1:48186-58547 GCF_001186125.1 Sphaeroforma arctica JP610 | reverse complement strand
ATACTTACCGTACATACACACACAAATAACATACACACACATATATATATATATATATATATATATACATATATATATATATTTATGTATGTATGTATGCATGTAATTTTGTGTGTGTGTGCGTATGTATATATATATAAATATATATATATATATAAATGTAATTACAAATATATATATATGTTTATATACATACATATATATATATATATACATACATACATATATATATATAATATATATATATATATATATATAATAAAATAGAGAGATATATGTATATATATATATAAATAGATATATATATATATATTTATACATATATATTTATTATATAAATAGATATATATATATATATATATGTATGTATATATGTTTATATGTATGTATGTATGTATGTATAAATGTATGTATGTATAAATGTATGTATGTATGTAAGTATGTATGTATATATGTATGTATATATGTAAATATGTATACATGTATATATGTACGTATATATATATATATATATATATGTATGTATGTATGTATGTATGTATGTACGTACGGATGTATGTACGTACGGATGTATGTACGTACGGATGTATGTATGTATGTATGTGTGTGTGTATGTATGTGTATGTATGTATGTATGTATGTATGTAGGTTTGTATATGTATATATATATAGATATATATATAACACAACAAAAAGTAGATGAAACTAGTAGAGTGGCATGCAGGTGTACGCGCATATGAATTTGAGAGTTTCCACTTCTTTCTGAAATAAGCCAAAGTATTTTCATATGGACAGATACGTACCCAACTGTGGCTCCATATGTGCGTGCATAGCCATGAATGAAAATACTAAAAATAATGATAACATAGACTTAGGCAGATTGTCGATCCGACAACGCTAGAACCTAATCTAAAACCATCAATTAGTGTAATCGGACGGCAAAGAGAGAACAAACCCACCTGTTAA
The DNA here is from genome assembly GCF_001186125.1 of Sphaeroforma arctica JP610. NCBI lineage: Eukaryota > Ichthyosporea > Ichthyophonida > Sphaeroforma > Sphaeroforma arctica. Next base: position 57,581 of record NW_014040365.1, on the reverse strand, counting down.
AGCCTTCACCAGAGGCGACGCAGCCTTGAATATGCCCATGTTTTATATTTGAAGTATGTGATTAACTGATACCAAGGTGAGTAGTACTGTGTAACACTATCATCTCTCTGGGCCTGTCGATAATTTTAAACTTACTATTCAGTTTTGAAATAGAAACGTTGGACGCATTTTTGAATAACGTAATAGAAGTAGAAAAAAGCGTAGGGTTACATATAACCCAAAAATGGAGTAAATATCCACCTTTTTAAAATAGTGCATTATTATCCAATGAAATCCCGTAGAGATTCCATAGATGCACGTGATTAGATGATAAAAATAAAGCTATGCAAGTCACTTTTTTTCAATGCCTACTTCAGACGCTTTTGGTCTGCTCAGAGCTGACGAGAGTTGCATCAACTCTATTTAACAATGCATATGCATCACTGATGGTCATCTGATGGTCATTATGTATGAGATTTAATGATTCCACCTGTCCAGAAGTCCACAATCCAGTATCCACGCTCACACAATCACAGCCTCCGATTGTACCCAGCACTGGCTACAGCCTGCAAGTTTGGTTCCTCTTTCCGCCACTTTAGAAAATGGCTATGTAATGCCCATCATTCTCACAAGTCTCAGCACGGCAGTGAAACTTCTATATGTCTTCTTGTTGTTTAAAAAAAACAAAAAAACAATAAGAGTACATGAAGTGTATAACCTACTACGACGTACTGAATACAATTCAAAATCGACTCTTATCGCCCGATCTTTGGAATTCAAATTACCAATGTAGTGTTGACGATTAATTTGCCATCAGATTTATCATTTTAGTTATGACCGTGGTTCACCACTCGCTTATTGAAGTGCACAGTTTACGACCCAGGTCAGGTAGCTGAAACAATAAAACACAGATTCTCGTCTTATGATTGATAAGAAACCGGACAAGATATCGAAATCCTATATACCACCCGATTTTTTTTATGCTTCTAGCTGGATGCTTCTCAATGTTCAGCAATCTTTGGTTTGTTAATTTTCAGTGCAGAAATGTCAGCTATTGAGTAGATTCAAGTCGCTGCACCACCTTCTGTTGTTTGGTCACTTGGAATATCCACTATGGGATACTCGATTTCTGTCATATTGACAGTCAAAATGAACGTAGTGAACAAAGCTAAAACACATGAAAGTCGAGTTGGTAATATCGAAACCCCGCGTCAAGACGAGAACATAGCCATCTCCCCTAAGTCAGCGGAGTTCGCGATTATCCAGAGGGATTTATAGGATACACTCAACGCAGTTAACCTACATTCGAAATGAATGACACGCGCTGCCTATAAATCACGCGACTACACCCCTGTCCCTCAAATCAATGATCTCTATGGAAGTCTTCTGCAGAAATTCGCTGAGAAGTTCCGAAGTGTGTTCGCCCAATAGCGGGGGTGCGGTACGAACTGATCCGGGTGTTTGACTGAACGAGACAGGTAGTCCAACCGTCTTAATAGGGCCAGCAACGGGATGCTCTAGCATTTGGATTAGGTTCAGGTGTAACACCTGACATGATACGGAGTGAATAAGTGAAGTAAAGTGAGGTGCCTGAGATTGGGTTTCAAAGTAAGGGAAGACTCCGTTGTGGTGAGTAATGTGTATTAGTGAGGTCGTTTCTGTCCATTGCGGCAATCTGACCGGTCTCTATGATCTATGCAGGAACAACAAACCATCATGGGATAAGAAATCAATGTCATGATGACCGTCGTAGTGCACATGGATGCTATCACTGTCAGGACGTGCCATGATACAAGATCATGCTATTGGATAGCATGAGTACTGAGTGAAACGGTGTCAGGGCCACTTTGTATTATTGGTGACCTTGACCAGAACAAGGTACTCGATTTTTTCAGAATAAATACTTTCCGGCCCGGGAAAAATCTGTCCATATTGACACACCAGGGTGCGTTTACAGACACTGTCGTATATTATATGCAGCATCGTTTAGTACTCAAGCTCGTCACGGGAACATTCGCTACACCTGATCAAACGATACATTAAAATACGACGGCAATGCTCTATAGGTCACTACTAAACGTACCTGCTCATCGTTTAGCGCTTGTCCCACGCTGTTGATTGGGGCACACCCTACACTTGTGCCCTGCAATACTTTCATCCACTCCGAAGTACTCTGCGTCTGTAGTCGCGCCTCTAGCTGAGCTGTGGTGAAAAATTTAACACATACGAAGTTTGGTGGTAACTCTACGGAGACATGCCGCTATGCACGTGTGTGTATATAGTTGTGTATTCCAACTCAATAGTGTGCGCATCCTAAAACTGTAGTTAAAGTAATGTCTCCCTCTATGTGATTTATTCCGCTCAAGTTGTGCTTTTAAACTAGCTGGGATGGTGTACACCATACACGACCAGGATCATGCGACGGATGTTAAGTTGCTATGTTATTGTACCGCTTTTAATATTATGGTAAATATTGGGAATTCCTACAGACGTGTTTCAACAGACGATGCAATGCGATACAAACTTACGAGAACGAGACACGACGGATAGCGCTGCTCAAGGATATGCTCTTTGATACAAATTTGAATACAGACACCGAGAAACAGTACACGACAAGCAAGCACGCAATATCGTTCAGATCCACAAGTCAATGGGACATACAACTACCGGACAGCAAACATCACTTGGAACTCAAGCTTAGGTTTCAGAGCAAGCGGCACTCATGCTCTGACACACAGCTGCAACTGTTCTACCCGGAAGCAGAAGGGCACCAAGGCCTGATTTAGTCTACGCACGATGCAGAGGAATAGGTTGTATCATAATAACAATGAATCAGAGCTATAATATTCATAGTCACCAGAAGTTCGGCATGACTAAAATGTGGACAATCTCAAGGCAAACCTTGATTGCTTAGGACCTTCAACATTCTTAGCTTAGACCTGGTGCGCTCAACTACAATGTGGATGGCCCAGGTAGCTTGAGCGCAAGAAGCTTGTTCAATTTTGCATATAAACTTATCAGAACCTACACATTACACATTCTTGATACATAAAAACATATTCACGTATACATACGCAGCAGGTCATCCCGGTTTGCCACCCTCCTTTCATTCTCATTAAACCGGTGATCATCAAGAAGGTGCGATACATCGAGCACACAACATAGGTCTTTGAATTGCTTGTTATTCATTGCAGCTATCATCATATATCCGTCTGAGGTGGCAAACGCCTGTGTGATGAGAATACAAGCTGATGTATTTGAGCTTGCTTAAGAATGCGCTCCATGGATATTATGCCATATGTTCTAGTGACGCAGGCATATGTGGTACGAATAATTTCTTATCAACACAGTTTCTGCTGGAAACGAGATTGGCGAGGCGACAAACGTGAAATCGGGTGCACTCTGCGTATTACGAGCTAAGTTGTGATCAACCACGCAATGTGTGAGTTGATACACACGCCTGTGCCGTATAATGATGTAGAGATTTTTAGGCCATACAATACAGTCATGCGCGCCTGTATACGCTCATACCGTATATTGGCATAGAGTCGTGAAAAGGGAGTGATTGCCACTGCCGTACAGCAAAGCGCAGTGAAATAGCGAAGTTGTGATTCAGATTTTCCGAGATGAAAACCTCCTGACTAGTCTAGTTTCGCAGACATAGGGGCCGAGACATTACATGAATTCGTCATGCAGCCTTAGAAAACGGAATCTAAGTTGGCCACCACCAACCAATGCAATTCATTGTAGATCTGTTGACGAGCAGTGAGCACCCAGATGAAAGGGCTTTGCAGAAGGGCATAGAGAATAAAGAGTGTAGTGCCGTATGTAGCCACGAGGTAGACTTGATAGTGATTTGTCACTTAACACACTTCCATTTGACCATATTTCGGTATCAATGTACAAACATGTGGGCGTATTGACTGTTGCTCATCAGTCAATGCTTCGCATTCGCAGCTCGAAAGACGTTATACAATTACTACATACACAATCTCTTGAGGACGTTGGGACAAAAATTGGATGCTTTGTATTACTAATAATAATGCATAAAGTATTGTACCATCTCACATAGCAAATGATCGTTCCGTCAAATGCATTCTGTTTTTATCTTTCAAGAATTAGGACAGTTGGGCAGAACGTTTTGGTATGTAAGTGGCGTGATAGAATGCTTACACCCCCTATGACATTGGACGTAAGGGCCTTATACCTGTGCTTCCCTCTATTCTGACTGAAGTAAACGTCATGCGACAGTGCCTACCCATAAAGAGCACCTATACAACAGTATCAGGTTCATTCCATCAGGTAATATATTATGATATACAAGTACTTGTATGTATAGGATATACCTGGTACGGTACAATGCTAGCGTGAGAAGTGCCACGACGGCGGGCTTCCTGTCCCGTGAGTAGGTAGTTGCTGGCCAGATGGGTGAGCGCAGATACCTACATTCGTGAGTCAGAGCATGTCAGAGTGCGGTTATATGGTAACATTTCATTAGAGGCTAAAGTACGGGCTAAGGGTAACCATCATTAGCCTCAACAATCTCTACTTTCTGCCACCTTGTACTCATCAATACGCTTGAAAACCAAATAAGCTTTCGCACCAGTATTTCGCACCAGTAAGATATAGGGCAGAATTAGTCGTCCGTTCCTACCTGTGTCTCCAGCAGAGAACATTCGATATGCTGGCCCCTAATCTCTTGGTGCTGATCACCGCTCCTCACGGCTTTGTATTGTTTGGACCTCAGCGCAAAGAGTGCGGAAGATACTGCCCCATACGCCTGTAGACCGGTCATCAGATCTGTAAGTGCCACTCCCGTCTTGCAGGGAGGCCCTAGAGCAGAGAGAGCGAGTTGTATAGCGTTACAGTGAATGATATATTTAGGGCTGGATGATACGTTTACTTCAGTAACTTTGTGCGCAAAGTACCACTTGCTGTATTCTACGACTTTATATCCCATGTTCTCAACAAGTTGAGTCTTGGTTAGCATGGCCGAGTGGAACTACACATCCACACTTAGTCACTTATAAATTGAGTATGCGTATAACAATCAAGAACTAGAACACGTAAGTGCTAATTCAAAAAACCACTAACGTTGTCGAGTTTCGTAGTGCATATGAGCTTGCCTACGGCACTAGCAATTACGTATGGCCGCAGAAAAGAAATGAAACAGTGAAAACGCACTCCAACTATATATACAAAGTGCAACCGGGTCCATCAATGGACAACATAAACATACCTTACATGTAGCGTTAGTTGTTTATAGTATGTATAACTTTTTCACCGACTGTACTGCTATCAAATGACAGCTTCTTTTCAGGTATTCACAAGTGTATATACATTCCAAACCAGATATACTATTTACGTAAAACTTAGACATGCTATTCAAGTATAACTCAGATACGATATACAAGTATAACTCAGGTGTGCTTTTCAAGTATAACTCAGATATGATATTCAAGAATAACCCAGATATACTATTCAAATATAACTCAGATATGTTATTCAAGTAAAACTCAGGTATGTAACTCAAGTATAACTCAGGTATGTTATTCAAGTATAACTCAGGTATGCTATTCAAGTATAACCCAGATATGTTATTCAAGTATAACTCAGGTATGTTATTCAAGTGTAACTCAGGTATGCTATGACTCAGATATGTTATTCAAGTATAACTCAGGTATGCTGTGCAAGTATAACTTTTATATGATATTCAAGTATAACTCAGGTATGCTAGTCAAATATAACTCATTTATGTTATTCAAGTATAACTCAGTCATGTTATTCAAGTAAAACTCAGATATGTTATTCAAGTACAACTCAAGTGTGTTTTTCAAGTGTAACTCAGGTATGCTATGACTCAAATATGTTATTCAAGTATAACTCAGGTATGCTGTGCAAGTATAACTTGCATATGAATTCAAGTATAACTCATATATGTTATTCAAGTATAACTCAGGTATGCTATTCAAGTATATCTCAGATGTGTTATTCGAGTATAACTCAGATATGCTATTCAAGTATAACTCAGATATGTTATTTAAGTATAACTCAGATATGATATTCAAGAATAGCCCAGATATACTATTCAAGTATAACTCAGATATGTTATTCAAGTGTAACAGGTATGTTATTCAAGTATAACTCAGATATGTTATTCAAGTATGAATCAGATCCACTATTCAATTTTAACTCAGAAATGCTATTCAAGTATAACTCTGATATGATATTCAAGTGAAACTCAGATATATTAATCAAGTATAACTCAGGTATATTATACAAGTGTAACTCAGGTATGCTATTCGAGAATAACTCAGATATGTTATTGAATTATAATTCAGATATTTTATTCAAGTATATCTCAGGTATGCTGTTCAAGTATAACTCAAGCATGCAATTCAAGTATAACTCATGTATGTTATTCAAGTATAACTCAAGCATGCAATTCAATTATAACTCAGATATGTTATTCGAGTATAACTCAGATATTCTATTCAAGTATATCTTAGATATATTATTCAAGAATAACTAAGGTCTGTTATTCAAGTATAACTCAGGCATGCTATTCAAGTATAAATCAGGTATGCTGTATAAGTATAACTCTGATATATTATTCAAGTGTAACTCAGGTATGCTATTCAAGTATAACTCAGGTATTCTACTCAAGTAGAACTCATGTAATGTATGCTATTCAAGTATAACTTAGTTATGTTATTCAAGTATAACTCAGATATGTTATTCAAGTATAACTAAGGTCTGTTATTCAAGTATAACTCAGGCATGCTATTCAAGTATAAATCAGGTATGCTATATAAGTATAACTCGGATATACTATTCAAGTGTAACTCAGGTAGGCTATTCAAGTATAACTCAGGTATTTTATTCAAGTAAAACCCATGTATGTTATTAAAGTATAACCCAGTTATGTTATTCAAGTATAACTCAGATATGTTATTCAAATATAACTTAGGTATGCTGTTCAAGTATAACTTAGATATGTTCTTCAAGTATAACTCATGTATGTTATTCAAGCATAACTCAAGCATGCAATCCAAGTTTAACTGAGATATGTTATTCAAGTATAACTCAGGTATTCTATTCAAGTATAACTCAGGTATGCTATTCAAGTAAAACTCATGTATGCTATTCAAGTATAACTCAGATATGCTATTCAAGTATAACTGATATGTTATTCAAGTATAACTAAGATATGCTATTCTAGTATAACTCATATATGCTATTCAAGTATAACTCGGGTACGTTATTCAAGTATAACTCAGACATGTTATTCAAGTATAACTCAGATATGTTATTCAAGTATAACTGATATGTTATTCAAGTATAACTCAGATATGCTATTCTAGTATAACTCATCTATGCTATTCAAGTATAACTCGGGTACGTTATTCAAGTATAACTCAGACATGTTTTTCAAGTATGACTCAGATATGTTATTCAAGTATGACTCAGATACACTATTCAAGTATAACTCAGATATGCTATTCAAGTATAACTCAGATATGTTATTCAAGTAAAACTCAGGCATGTTACTCAAGTATAACTCAGGTATGTTTTTCAAGTATAACTCAGATATGCTATTCAAGTATAACTCAGATTTGTTATTCTAGTATAGCTCATATATGCTATTCAAGTATAAATTGGGTATGCTATTCAAGTATAACTCAGACATGTTATTCAAGTATAACTTAGATATGTTGTTGAAGTATAACTCAGGTATGTTACTCAAGTATAACTCAGATATGTTATTCAAGTATAACTCAGGTATACCATTCAAGTATAACTCAGATATAATATTCAAGTATATTTTTTTATAATCATAGATATCACATGCATGTACAGCCGCATATATGCAGATAGCATCTATCGCAAATTGAAACTTCACTCCCACAGATAACAATGTAGTATTGTAGACGACTGTTGATTTGACACGCCACAAGTATTTCGTTGTAGAACCGGGTATCCGTCCACGATACTAGTCGTCTGGTCTAAATCGCACCTCAAATAACTATGCACAATCACACGAACGTACATAATAAAATATAGATTACGATTAGCTATATTAGTTGATAATGACATGGAAATATATACTTAATAAAACGCACATCGGTTTGGGGCCCGGAAGTATACATCGGTTCACAAACAGCTCTGGCGGCTAGATCATGGCCGCGTTTGAGCTAATGCCAAATAGGAATATACGCACACATACATACCTACACAAATACATATTTAGTATTTGACTCGTACGGCTTATAAGCATACCGTTTTCGGGCCCGGTAGTAGACATCAATCCACCAACGGCGCTGGCTATCAGGTCATAGCCAGGTCTTTGTGAATATGGACCAGTCGACCCAAACCCGGAGATGGAACAATATATGAGCGTCGGGTTTATCGCAGACATCGTCTCATAGTCTAGGCCCAAATCTGTTGAGGCGGAATATCAGCGAGATTCATAATATCGAAGTTAGCATAGACATGGTCCCATAATGTAGACATGTTCGCATAAGCGAACTTCAGGAGGGTTTACAGGATGTCCGACGAGAAAGAGCGTGTGTGCTCACATCGTAGGTATATTGGTGTATATCAGGGGAGCTCAAACCTGATATTCAACATGAACCAAACGCAACGAAAAGAGGGTCGATATCCATTCAGAGGCGAGGACGATGCAGGGACTTCTGCAAAGAAGGTAGGTATAAACACCGGCCTATCTCAATACCCCTTTGGTTAGACACATCGTATTCCACCTTTGTGGTTCCCAATCCGGCAAGATCAGGTATCTTGTATGCGAAGTTCTTCTGCACTCTTCTGAGAAGACTATAGTCATGGTCTATGTCTTGATGGACAAGGTGGGTCTTCGTGCTTATAGAATCTGCTCGCTAAGTTTGTTCTTTAGCAGTGCTCACTGATATTATGCAGGTTTCGCAATATGCAACAAGGCATTGCCGTCCATCTTAGAGTGTGCAATGTTCGATAGCACTCGCATAATGTTCTACCGTACTAGGACTAACTGTACCGAGAGCTATCTAGCCGTTCACATCTAGTCAACACTGCGACCGGCTAGAGTCTGATTTTGCGCATCTACTCATCGGCAGCTGTATGGCATACCCTTTAATTTTCCAGGAATAAAGTTCTCCATCATCACATCGCAGTCCTTCACCAAATCATGGAGCAACTGTCTTCCTGTTCGATAGTATACAAAGTATTTAATAGAGTTGAGCGATTCAGGTATCAAGTAAATTCTTTTTGCTATAAAACCAGGGCATTTGGGCTACATTTACAACTAACACTTCAAGAAGCTGAGCTTCATGGGCCATTAATGAGCTACAAAGGCAGAGAAGTAAAATCGGCGTCGACAGAGTGACGATACATATGTACATCCATGCACATATAGACGTGCA
>NW_014040365.1:43400-46129 GCF_001186125.1 Sphaeroforma arctica JP610 | reverse complement strand
GTAGTGTGTGTGTGTGTGTGTGTGTGTGTTTGTGTGTGTTTGTGTGTGTGTGTGTGTGTATGTGTGGTTATGTTTGTGTGAGAGAGAGAGAGAGAGAGTGTGTGTGTGTACATGGTACATCGCTCTCAATGTGTGTTAGAGCTATTCCACTGGGGACGAAATGAACGACTCTCGTCATTTGGGTGCAGGGTGCCGCGTATCAAATGTCAGAGTCGGCCAACTCGACATCATGGTTGATTAGAACAAGTAGATAACTTTAGCACTTAGAAAGGAGAGGCCTCGAAGAGTTTTGAATCCGAAAAGACTAACCTTCTGGATGCCGAAAATCCACAGCTAAACTTCGTTTATTCCGATTCACCGATAAAAAGTACGAAGAAACTCCATTGATCTGAGGCGGTTTCCTGCGCAGTCAACCGGTATCAATCTATCAGCTGATGTATGACGAATCTTCATCAGAGAAATGGCATTGGTGGCAGCAAGCATTGCTGATTGTCGTTCATTGTAGAGACAGTTTGCTTAAAGCGGATGTACAAAGTTCTGTGTATAGTTACATTGTAGTGTCAGATATCGATGCATAGTGGCTCATTGTACTCCAAGCAATCCCATGCCGCAGCTATATATAACTTTAAACTGATTGCAGACTGGGAAATATTTATTATCCGAAGTTCTAGTATACTGAATGTTTCCCACAGTATTAGTCATACCATAAACAGACACCATATCGAAGGTAGTTTTTATACAAATGCACCTCGGAATGCATTCAGGTTTAGAACAACATGTTTTAGAGCAACAGGGTTACAAGCACTTTCAACTCTCAACTTTCAACTGTGAGAAACTACCTGTGCTGAAAAAACGAATCTGTACACAGCGATTTCCATATACGAAGAACTAAGGACTCGCATAAATTGAATGAACGGATAAATTTGGTATACCTAAGAAGATCTTGAGCTTTACCCAAACGAGCATGCACATATACACGTGGACACGAGGAAAATGACACGTCTTTAGCCCAGGCTATCGCCAGTAATTCCTTGCTACTAATGGTACATTTTTTCAATGGCGATCCACTTATTTCATCGGTTTCTTTGTGAGTGTGCGACTTACCATTGTCTAGTGTCGTCTCCCCCATCGATACGCTCCACTTTGATGACATCGGCCCTATATGACAGATCATGTCAGAATGAGAATAACCTATCATTCTTGGCGGAGAGGATTCATCCCACTTGTAGCGCGTCGTATCCCTTTCTCAATTTATAATACTTCTCCCACTAACTCAACAAATAACGTACCAGTTCTGTACATCGTCCAGCACCTCAATACATATCCGCGATAAGCACTCATTAGGCTTCACACAATCACATACAGAAAACTGGAAAAGTGTCTAAAACGCGCTACCTCATTGATCAGGTGCAAATGCCGGAACGATACAATACCAAAACCCATGAAGGCACTGAGCCATCACACGAATCAATTTCTACCATTCAAGGTATTCAGTTGATCACAGACCTAATCGCTGCAGTATCGAAAAGCGCATCTTTGGCGAGCCAATTCTAAAACGTAGCAATTGTATACAATGCACTTCCAAAGGTATTGCAAAGCTCGCGCCGATTTAATATTAGCATAGTAGCACTAGTTTTGAGTCCGAACCCCTTACTGTACTGGTCAGTAACTCGATGAGAGTTCAGGTACCAGCTAGAAGCGTTCTATGCCTGCATTTCGTTCGTATTCTACAATTTGGATATACATGCAATGCAAGAAAAACTGGTTACCAAGCATACCCCAAATCTGCCATCATCATAGTAGCATAAGGTCCAGCCAAGACTCTTGACAGGTCTAACACTCGTATGCCTGACAGCGGTCCCTCCGCTACCTTTTGATCGAATCCACTGCTATAAGCACGTCTTATAATTGTGCTGTTTGTGCTGAATGTGGGATATCTGCACGTATATCTAACGGCATGTGTTATAGACTTCGTTGCGATTGTAGTGCTCATACTGGATCGTGTACAACTACGACAGTTTGGTGCAGAACTGACGAATACGAAGCGATACATAGGCAAACACGTACGTATCCTCTTGTTTCAAATATTTATTTACCAAAGCTCATGGCTCCTTATCCGTATCCCAAATCTAGATACGAGCTTGACGTCACATACTGACTACGTCACACACAGCAATGAGTCATGGTGAGTTGACAACTTTTATCACATGAAGTATATATATGTATATACATCCCAAATTTAGATGAGAGCTATCATTGACCTTAGTGTAGACAGTAATGGATGATAGCTTGGAATTATTTAGCAGCGCTGTTCCTTCAGCCTTTAGCAAGGATGACTTGGAGCCTGTCCCCGCCGCGTTGAGTGCAGTTGGAGGCGTTGATTCTGGTAGATGTACCTTCTACGATGTAACTCTGGCCGAAAAGGTATGTGTTTAGTTCTGTGACGGTGAAATGATACGGTATGAATGAGTTGTATACACCAGTGAAGTTTGGAAACTATGTGCACTTATGAGTTGAATATTTAGAATGAGATGTTCAATTTAGGAGGCTATGATGAGATGGATTGAATTTGGCTTTATATTTCTGTGTCAATAGACAAATATGAATATCGTGTATATATATATACAAATATATATGTATATATGTATATATATGTGTGTATGTGTGNTATTATATATATATATTATATTATTATATATATATATTATATATATGTATATATTATATTA
>NW_014040365.1:35260-43380 GCF_001186125.1 Sphaeroforma arctica JP610 | reverse complement strand
GTGTGTGTGTGTGTGTGTGTGTGTGTGTGTGTGTGTTTCCTTGTGTGTCTTTGTGTCGTATTTCTCTGTGTGTCTCTGTGTGTTTGTTCTGTATAAATATATATATATATATATGTAAACTAATGTGCACATAAAGATGTCTTTTCCAATCTGTTATTTGGATCCAAATGTAAAACACATGTAAATGTATACACAGCGAGATCTTTTCATTCGAGATTAGTTATAGAAGAATAAACATTCACATGTTTCACCGTATTCTCGAATCTAATATCTACAAATCAATTTTATCTTATCCCATCAATTAGCTCGCGGAGTATATACGAAGATCGTACGCTCAGGTCATGTTGACATTCAAAGAGCCAAAGAATAGACCCCAGCCAGAAACGTTGGAGGTAAAGCATTTTGGCGTATTCTTATATATTGTTTATTCTTTATCGAATGCAGGTTGCGATTTCTTCGCACATTTCGAATATCATTGTGAACCATTGGCGGACACGCTTTTGGCATTCATTTACGTTTGTACTTGTTTTACGCACATCATTCCAATTTTGCGGCTTATTTATGTGAGCGCTAGGGATAACTTTACTTTTTATTTTCTATGCTACTGATGCGAGCTTAGGTTCAAGACTTGAGTGAACTACAAGCTCATCACTATAGTCATGTATTGTTCAAAGCAGAGCTGTGTAATTAGCAACGATTAATGTGTATGTTTTTGTATGATATGTTACCTGGGCCTCATCATTGCATGAGGTGTGCGTTTACTGATCATTGCTTAAATTTAATATATTTACTAACCTTGGAGAGTCTTGTCGATGGATATACTTATGGTTCACCTGCAGGATCCTTTTATTTATTTATCGTTCATTTCGTGTTTCTAGAAAACATGGAAGGAAATGGAAACAATGTTGATGAAAACGGCAGAAGTGGCCAAACCTGACCGAGACAAACGGGGCGTTGTGGTTATAAAGCGATCGTTAGAACTGTGGTGAGTCTAAATCGATCGCTATTCATCTTGTCTCAGAGTCGCCATTTTGTTCGCCATGCTAGTTCTGTGTGGCCTTCGTCGACTTTTAACTTCTGACCAGAACCTTTTTTATTTTGCTGATCGGATCCGGTATATTTTTATAGGGTCCCTATTGTATGGTACCATGCTTAACCGATCTATTCTTTCAAAGTCTCTATTGTATTGTACCATGTTTATAACATATAGTTTAAACCTTGGATTCTTTGAGTTTTACCTATTCCAGAATTTGATGTATTTTAAACCCCCTATCTTAACTACTAGGGTGTCTGAGAAGAAAGGGACGCTGAGCCGCATGTTCTCAGCCATGAAGTCCAAAGATTCCAATGAAAGTGAGATCGCCGCATATCAGGCAAAAATTGACCGACTACCACATACAGACCACAATAGTGTATACAGCGAAGAGGCAAGGTAAAAATACGTTAGCAATTCACTGGATCTAGGTTCTTTTTTGGATCAAGGTGGCGTTGTACTGCTGTGGGTTGCATCAAACTGTCTGCGCTTCAGTGTAGCTATTGGCCGCATGCGATTGATTCTTTTTGTTCAAATTCAAAGTCCACGGACGAAAAATCTAATCAATTCTATTTATAACGAGCGCTTAGCAAAGCTTGAGCCTGGTTATCCTCTTCTTCATCGCATGCACATCTGATTGAGTCGGGCTACCCTCTTTTTTTCACCACATACACTTCTACTTATGCCTGGCTACCCCTTTTTTATCACATATCCCTCTGATTGATCCTGGTTACCCCTTTTTTCAACACTTATTCCTCTAATTGAGCCGGGTTTGCCCTTTTTTCGTCACATGCACCTCTGATTGAGCCTGGTTACCCCCTTTTTCATCATATGCACCTCTGACGATATTGCTTAATACCTAACACGCCAGCAATGCCCTGGCGATTCAATTGTTAGATATCTGCGGAAGTTACCTCGAGCATTGCAGGGTAGGAACCTTACTGTCAGAAGTTGTGCTGCACTATCTTTGTTTACTATCAATAGTTATTTCGTTTTGTAGTGCTTGAGATATTGCTGAGCAACATGTGCTAGTATGTATATACATGCATGCCCGAAGGTTGCAATTTTCCGTCTGGGCTTCGCCACATCAGCGAGATTCGCACGCATATTTTCGGCTCTAGACATTCGTCTGTATTGTCCTTGTAAACAAACGCTCCGTCTCATCTCGATAAATTGTGGTTCAATCACGGTCCAATACGACGATTGATACTCTATTTGGGTGGTTTATATTTGTGTCTGGTGGTTTGCTATCTGAGAGCATTTGGATTTGTTATAAAACGTGCTACTATTTTTGTATTTCTAGAATCTGTGAGGTGGTACCATCTAGTTGTATGCACCTTTTCCAATTAAGTTTATATCTGTGGTCCATACTCGTCCCCAGCCTTGCATATATTATTTTTAATCCGTGATCTCAAACAAAGTACCGGTTGAATTAAACGGATTCAATGATACAGGCAGGCACATTATAGGACTCGTTGCTTTTAACAATTACCTGTGATGCATGTTCACGACTCGTTATGTATACTTCATTACTTATACTTATCACATGCCGTACTTACTTTGTTATCTTGCTCGCACAAGCAGGTGGAATGGGATGACTCTGATGACATGGATAAGCACATCAGTGAGTGCTCGTTTAGGCCGTTCTCCTGTGAGAGTCCGGAGTGTGGCGTGATGGTGTCGGTGAAGAATTATCCGGACCACGACAGCGTTTGCCCGTGGAAACGGCTTAGCTGTGAACAGGGCTGTGGGCTGGTACTACAACGACAGGTATGATGTGCATGGTTTAGGGTTTAGTCTAGGGTTTATCCTATGTGTTCATTATGGTTGGCTGGCTTAAGGTTTTGTTGCCTCTGCCTTTTCAATCTGTGTACATTTTGTCTCTATGTAGCAGTGTGTCAGAGTGTGTTCTGATGCTAGCGCAATGACAGCCGTCCCCAAGGGAGGCACACAGAGGACATCGACCTTGGTCATGTTTGTAGTAGTTTGCTTAATTTTGAGAGGTTGATTACAACATCTTGCACATGTTTGGATTGCGATCAAGTAAATCATCGGTGTGGGCATCTGTAGCATTGCTGCTTACTCCAAGCATTTCATATGTAGGAACGTATCATGAATACTGATGTGATGTGCACAACATTCTACCATCACCAAGCAATATCAATCATGTCTGCGGGAGACATTTAGAAGACACTGTGGCATATACGAAAGTTGCACCCGAAGCTGTGAGTAGATCACATGCATTTATCTGGTTTACATAGTTATGATTCGATTTCTCTGCAAATCTGCACCATTTTTTCTTTGCAATCATCGTCTATGATATACTTCCCATCAAACGTTGAATATGATATTCTGTGTATATGTGGGTATATCCCACGTGTGCATGTGTACATGTAAGGTCATCCTATTATTAAGAACATATGCATACACACAACGAATTAAACGGAGTATACGTATACATGCACACACAACCTACAGGAGATGAAGAAGCATATGACCACAGTCTGTCCGAGGAAACCCATATCGTGCCCGTATAAACGTCTAGGGTGCGACGCGGCCTTAGTGCTTGAGACCTTAGAAGATCATCTCAGCACTGCCACAGACACACATCTGTGGCTGGCAGTACTATTACTTGATGTAAGTTGCTTCCGATCGGTCCTTTCTGCGTCTATCCTCTCTTGGTTTAGGGTCCATTGGTCCAAATATTGGAGGTAGCTAAATAGCTATTTCAGGGGGGGGGGTTTTTTTAGTTTGGTTTTTCTTGTGCTGGTATTTTGCCCTCCCTACTTCCTATACCTTTCATTCCTGTTACTGGTTTTGCTAAAATAAACACAAAAATTTAGAAATTCTGTTTTTCATGGACCCTTTCCACTTTTTTTATATCGCATGGCTGTTTCTGTGCTGGTATTTTGCCCTTTCTACTTCCCGTACCCCCCATTCGTCTAGCTAGTATCGCTACGATAAACATAAATTTAAAATTCATGTTTTTTATGTACCTGTTCCTTTTTTTTATCGCATGTCTGTCATCAGAAACAAGACACGTACATTCAAAGCTTACAACAGAAGATGGACGAACTCATGGACATAGTGGAATCAACAGAACAGGACTTAAAGGAGCAGCACTCGGTGAAAGTCAGAGCTATAGAAAAGGTATGTGAGATTCTGCCTTCGCTATCGTCTGCAGATAGACATTCCAAAATAGTGCTGTCTGGATATACAACTGCCAACTGCCTGATATGCAAACAGTTACACGTCCAAAGTTATTTATTAATTTGGTTGGGAGTAATATGTCTCAATTTTGCGCTTCTGGCGCAGAACTGAGTGTGTTGATGACATGATAAGTATTCAGTTAGGTTGATTGCTGGTTGTGACGAACGCTTTACATCACTAGACGGCAGGTATAGTCAACTGCAATTTATATTGCTGTTATTCAAGCTGCATTTTGTGGATGGGGAAGCCTGTCATGGCAAGTTATATAGTATAGTAACCACTGGATGTGACACAGGCATCGTTTTGGTGAGCAAGTTGTAAATAGGCTGTTTGCCAACTTGTTCATATTCAATTGGATATTTTGGTATTAGTTTTAATTGGTATTGGTTATTTAGTATTGGTTTTATTTGGTATTAGTTATTTGGTATTGGTAATTTGGTATTGGGTTTATTTGGTATTGGTTAATAAATATTGGTTATTACGTATTGGTTATTAAATATTTGTTATTTCGTTTTGGTTATTAAATATTGATTATTACATATTAGTTTCTCGATATTGGTTATTAAGTATTGGTTTTATTTGGTATCTTTTTTTGGTATTTGTTTTATTTGGTATTGGTTGTTTGGTATTGGTTCTTCTGCTTTCTTGTTTGTTTGGTATTGGTTGTTTAGTGTTGGTTCTATTTATTATCGGTTGTTTGGTATGGGTCATTTTCTGGTCTGTCAGGGGACGATTTTTGGGTGAATTGTTATCCCACCGGGTGTGAATTTATCGATTCCTAGGCGAAACATTAATTGCTGATAGGCAAGGCCCTCCTCTGCAAGCTGGTGTATTGTTAACATAGAGATTATAAAGACTTGACTATCACACTGTTTATTTTGTCATCTCCAGCAAATGTCATCGCTCAAATCAAGCATCAGCTCGCACAGCTCGACAACGAAGAAAGAGGTCGCCAGGGTGAAGGAGGAACAGGATCGAATTCGAACTCAATACAGAGTTGGAAAAATATAAAGTACGGAGAAAAGTCTAGATGTTTTTGTTCGTCGTGTTTCAAATTTTATACGCATGCTAGTTGTATACTATCAATCCCTATGCTATTTACTATCAATCCCTATGCGTTTTTACTTCTGATTGTATCTCTATGCTACTATCAATCTGATCTTTGTGCTCATGCTAGTGCTATTTCCATCTGTATCCTATATGCTATTTTCTACCAAGTAGGAAGCTTTTTACTATAAATATCTATGCTATCTACTATAAATATTCATGCCGCTTCTATCTCTATGCTATTTACTATTAACCTCTATAATCTCTGTCAATCTCTATTTGTCTGTCTACCCCACTTCTATCTCGATGCTATTTACTATAAATCATAAATCTATATGCCACTTCTATCTCCATGCCATTTACTGCCAATCTCTGTCACTTATATCTCTATACTATATCAATCTCTACGCCACTTTTATCACTATACTATTTACTATTAATCACTATTTACTTTTAATCTCTATGCCAGTTCTATCTCCGTGCTACAGTTTATCTCTATGCCGCTTCTATCTCTATACTGTTAACTATCAATCTCTACGCCACTTCTATCTCTTTTGTCTGTTTCCCATCTCTATTTGTTTGTCTGCCCCACTTATATCTTTAAGTTTTATACTATAAATCATCAATCTCTATACCACTTCAATCTCTATACCATTTACTATCAATATCTATGTCACTTCTATCTCTATTTGTCTGCCCACTTCTATCTCTATGCTATTTACGATAGTTCTTTAAGCCACTTCTAGCTCTATGCTATTCACCAACAATATGCTACTTTCTATCAATCTCTATGCCAGTAATATAGATTGAGTCTCCGCCTCGTGCCGCATCCATTGCCATAGATAGCGAACAAACTTTTATATATATCTGTCTGCCCACTTCTGTCTCTTATGTTATTTACTATAATTCTCTATGCCACTTCTAGCTCTATTCTCTTTACTACCAGTGTGCTACTTTACTATCAGAATAATCTCTATGCCACTTCTATCTCTATTTGTCTGCTATTCACCAAGAATCACTACTATTTACTCACAATCTAATTTCTATACTATTTCTATACTATCTACTCTCATTTACTTTCATTCTCCAATCTATTTTGTGTATTGCACATTCTCGTATTCGTGGCAGTATTTATCTCCATTATCAATGCCTACGAGTTCCGTAATACGTATTCCTTATTCGTAGCAGTATGTATCGCCATTATCGATGCTTTAGTATATTACGCACAATCGATGCTTTAGTATATTGCGCATTCCGTATTCGTCGTAGAATTCTATTACAGATGCCGTATTCGTAGCAGCAGTATGCTAGTTCGAATTAGTAGTATTTACCTCGATTATGGATTCTTTAGTATATTTCGCACAATCGATGCTCTAGTATATTGCACATTCAGTATTCGTCGTAATATTCTACTACGCATGCCGTAATCGTAGCAGCAGTATGCTAGTTCGAATCAGTAGTGTTTACCTCGATTATCGATGCTTTAGTATTTTTTCACTATCAATGCTTTAGTATATTTAGCAATATCGATGCTCTAGTATACTCGATGCGATGCTTTAGTATAGACATGCTTTTGTACATTTCGCACTATCGAGGCTTTAGGTATTACGAATTATTTTGCATTCTCCAGGCTTTAGAGCTGTACTACGGATTCCGCAACCCGTATGAGTAGTATTATCGTAATAGAATGCGTAGTGGTATTCCCCAGTTAGTGTTCACCACTGGCATCATGTGCGACTGACTTGTGCATGTGGTGGCTACGGAAAGATGCCTGACATCAATCGCAACAAGTGCCGGTTTCTGCATTTATGGACAATTCATCGTCATCTACATCAACATCCAACGGGGGCTGCCTTCTGATTGGCCTGTCCGTTTGTCAAACTGAGTCGCATGCTTGAAATCACTCGCACGACTGTCAAAGTCACATCGTTCTACAAGACTCGTGGACGTGGGCGCATCACAACTGACAGTGTCCGATGACTCCCCCAGGGTAGGTAGCATTCCGATAAACTTCGCAGAAAGCATTGTCTGACTGTCTGCATGCCTACGGTGAATGGTCCACGTGATTGTCTGCCGTCTTGAGTTTTCAGTAACCCCTTGAGTTTTCAGTACCCCCCTTCAGCTATTGGTATCGTACACTTTACCAAGTGTTTTAGACTTACATGTGTTATTTACGTTACATACTATCATACGACAACCTGGAGTATTAAAACGTATACGCAAACAAATGCATAAACGTGTGCGCCCTTACGGTCACTATTCTCATTGATGCCTACGCTCCAATGTCGAACGCTGGGCGTTCTGCAGCGTCGGTTTCATCAATGCTCACAACGGTCTGAGTGACGGTGCTCGTGTCAGTCGCCACCTCCACCTCAGTCACAACATTCTCGAACTGAGTAGTCTACAAGGAAAGGAATGTAATTGGGTGCAACGGAAAGAGGTCTGTCAGTACAGAGGAAAAGCATGGGATAGACCGAAAAGAGGTTACGCACTCTACAAAACCCAAAGTCAACCTGTAGTCTTCACGTTTACACATACTCTATAGTCAAACACATAAGTCTTAATTATACACATAGTCTTCCTTCACATATAGGTATAGTCATCATAGAGACTAATCTATCATCGAAGCTTACCACGGGGAACTGGAATGCGGTAGGGATCTGTATACCGGCTGCGAGCTGCTGGGCAATCACTCGTCCTCCGCACGCATCATTATTTTCGTACACAACCACCTGTCAGTTTGTGTGTGGTATTGTATGAGTGTCGGCGTTTCTTTCACATCTTTAACGCAATGTTCTATTCGAAGGAAGTAGCAGTACAGCTTATATAT
>NW_014040365.1:23198-35122 GCF_001186125.1 Sphaeroforma arctica JP610 | reverse complement strand
CATACATATATATATAGATATATATATATATGTATATATATATGTATTTGTATTTGTATATGTATATGTATATATATATATGTGTGTGTATGATTTTAAATAGAGATTACATAGAACAGGCCTAATGCACTCACCAGCATCCAATTCTCGTACAGTTTCCACCATGGAAGTGTAGTACTTGATGGCGTTGGTACTGGCGGTGAAGTCGCACACATAGGCTCCCACCATACAGAGATCAGTATCCGCTATGTACCGGTATTGCACCTCGTCGACGAACAGAGCTGCCGTGACCTTGCATTCAGCTGGGATGCTGTACGAAGCAGATACGCCCGAGATCTGTGGGCATAAAGACAAAGTAGGCTTAAATGTCTGGTGATAAAATCGCTGGTGTGGCGCGCGTTGAATATATGTCGAATGACATACATATTGGCAAAAGAAGCCAGATCATATAGATAGTCGGACAGATAGTAATTATAGTATATCACCAGGATAACAACGCAGTTGTAGGATTAGCTCATTTGATGTATGTGCACACATGCACAGAAAGTTTTTTAGCTTGTGCCGATTATCATATATATAGATAGTAATTATAGAACTAGCACCATGCATGTGCACACAGGCACAGATGCAGGCTCATGTGTCAAATCAATGTACAAATGCATATCCATTTAGACAATATAGGCACAACAGGCACATGCATGAAAATACGTGCCTGTACATTTCTGCGTATACGCAAATATACAAGTAAAAATATAGAGATGCCTTATTTTCTCAAACTTACTTTTTAAACTATGCATTCCACAAACATACGCTTCGAAATATGCATTTCACAAACAGACGCATTGAAATAAGTACTTCACAAACACACCTTCTGAAATAGGTATTTTGCAAATATACAGGCAGGTACATAGAAATTATATCCCATTGAAGGGGAACTTACCGGTATATTGGCTGAGTCCTGGTATGTGTTTGTTTCGTTAAAATACCACTGCCTCGGTAAGTTCGGGAATCTGAATACACACGGAACCCAACAAGATAAAATTGAGATATAAAATGAAGAGTGGTATGATGTGATACTACCGTAGTCGATCGTTTAGTACATCAAAATAACATATACACACTCCGTTGTAACCTTGTATACTCTATTGGAACTGAATCCACTCTGTCGGGCTAGGGTTTTTGGTTTTTGGCTTTTGAGTTGTGTTTTACCTAAAATTGCGATTTCAATAGCACTCCGTTGTAACTGAATAGCGTTGGGGCGGGGTTCAACACGGACTATGCGGACATAGGCGAACAGGAGTTCAACCCAATCCAAATCTATAATGCTTTCGACAGTTCAGACATATACTGGCTATGCCTGAGCTATTGAAGTATGATGCCGAGCGTGTTCTACACCTCGCCAACCGAAGGAATCAACAACTCATTCCAGATTTAAACACTAATGGACTACACTACATTGGTCACGGGTCGTGGTTTACTTACAGCGCTTGAAGCCCAGCCGGGAGGGATGAACTCCCATCGTATGGGGCGATGTTGTCCGAACTGCGGAGGTTGAGTTTGGGTACACATAGGAGGGATCAGCACGGACGGATGAATTGCAAGGGAAAACAGGGAAGAATGATACAATGCATATGTTGAAGCACCAGAGAACGAGGTGCACACAAACGTATCGTATGAATGACACACTTGTTGTGCCAGCGTGTGCAGAAGCACGAGAAGGGGATACTTATGGAGACGCTTAATTAGCCGGCTTATATAAGATAGTACATCTTTTGAAAGCTTAATTACCACGCTTAATTAGTCGGCTTGTATAGGGTAGGAGAGCCTTTTAGTGTTGTATCATTAGTAAGCACATTGTATGATAGTATTTAGCTGGCGAATGTATTGAGCATTGCAAACTGACGATTGCAAATAAATTCGAAATGGAAAACATATATAGCTTACTACACACATACGTAAGGTACAGCACTCGCGGAGAGCTTTGCATAAGGGATTTGAAAGAGATGCGAAGGGAAAGGATACAGCAAACGACGTGGTAGATACTTACTTCTGAATCGTATTCGTAGGACCGATGTTGATGTTGACCGACACACTGGCTTCTACGGTAAAGGCCTGGGCCACATCCGCAGGTATAGTGTTCTGTATTGTATCGAATAATTATGAATATTAATATAGCATTTGTATGTAACAAACGACACAAACCATAAAATAGAACAGTGTCAATATAGTATCAAATGATAGATGACACAAACTATGAATGACATCAGATAGAAATAAATTTTGAGGGGCTATGGCTCGTTACGAGACCTAGTCAATGATACACAGACAATACTCTCGTAATCGAAACACGCCCAACACCCAACACGACTTGAAAATATATGACATAAGGCACACGACACAACTTGAAAGTATATACGACATACACATGTTAATAATATACAGAACACTTACAACCAATATGTAGAACATATACATGAGAGACATATAGTCAAAATATCCGATAATATGCACAGCCTATACAGTCTCCAAAAAATAATTTACAAACAAAACCAAAATATATCAATCAATAGCGATACACGAAACACTCACAGTGAACTCTATAACTGCAAGAGCACTCGTCGGCTCGGCTGTGTTGGCCGGAACAATGCCTTCGGCTTCATCGGCTCGTACTGTGGCTATGGAACAAAGGCTCGTAAACCTGCAAGAGTATTATCAAATGGTATTATTATTATATATGTTCCTTAATATGACTGATGTATGAACCGCGATTTCATTGATATATGGATTTATGTACTATATATCCGTAATTTTATGTTCTGAGATACTATTGATGTATGTTCCGTGATATTACTGATGTATGTTTAGTGATTGATGTATGTTGCATGATTGTGTATTCCGTGATAACTGATGATTACGTTTTCTATTCCGCATGTTCCGTGCCATTATTGATGTACGTTCACACTACTGGTGTATGTTCTATTGATGGACATTCCGTGACATTACGATGTATGTTCTATTGATGTACATTCCGTGACATTACGATGTATGTTCCTTGATTGTATGGTCCGGAATATTATTGGTGTATTTTCCGTGATCTTGTTGATGCATGTCCCGTGATAATACAATGTATGTTTCGTGATTGTATGTTCTGATATACCATTGTTCGTAAGTGTATGTTCCGTGATTGTTTTTTCCATGGTCTTATTTCCCGTGTATTACTGATGTATATTCCGTGCTTCATGTATGTTCCCTGATACAATTGATGTATGCTTGTTATATGATATTATTTGTGTATGTTCAGTGATTATATAGACCCTGATATTTGATGTATGTTCCGTGATCTTATTGATGTATTTTCCGTGATATTTCTGAATATGTTCCGTTATTATATGTTCCGAGATACTATTGATGTATGTCCCGTGATTGATGTGCATATTCCATGATTGTATTTTCCGCGATATTATTGATTTATTTTCCATGCTTGTATGTTTCATGATCTTATTAATGTATGTTCCGTGATATTCCTGATATATGCTCCGTGATTTTATGCTCGGAGATAATATTAATGTATGTTTCGTGATTGATGTGTATGTTCTATAATTTTGTTTTCCGTGATATTATTAATGTATCTTCCGTGATTGTATGTACCGGGCTATTGAATGTATGTTCCGCGATCTTATTGATGTGTGTATGTATGTTCCGTGATACTCTTGATATATACTCCGTGATTGGATGTTTCAGGAAGTTTCTGATGTATGTTTCATGATTGCATGTTTCGTGATATTACTGATGTGCGTTCCGTGATTGTTTGTACTGTGATACTTCATGTATGTTCGATCTTATTGATGAATGTTCCTTGACTGAATATTCCGTGATGTTATTTATGTTTGTTCTGTGAATGATGTATTTTCCGTGATTGTATGTTCTGTAATTGTATTCTCTCGATTATTTCTGTCTGTTCGGTGATATTATGATGTACTTTCGGTTATATTATTGATGTATGTCGGTATTGTTGATGCATGTTCCGTGATTATCTTGTCCATGATATAAATGTTGTATGCTCCGTGATTGTATGCTCAGTTGTAACACAAACCGATACTGCATGAAATGATTGATACATGTTCCAAGAACGGTATGAAGGACGCTTATTCTCTTATTCCGTGGGTTCGTCCGACTTGAATGAAAAATATGTCGAATTTTTACTTCGAATGTATGTCAATGTATGTTGCCATGGTGACGAAGGTATATTTATCACGTGCACAGAATTGCAACAAGAAATCGTTATTCTAAGTATGTTCATCCACGACTCACCCGCCTTAATCTCCAACAACTAAAGTGAATATCTCTCCGTCGCACTAGAAACTTACTCGCGACACAAAAGGAACATTGTTTAGTGTGTAACTCAACAGCTAAAAAAATATCGAATGTTATAGTATGTAGTGTACATTTAGAAAGTTAACTGTCAATTATTTTTCAAAAGCCATAAAATATACTGGCAAGCTGTATAGCAGGCGAAACCAATAAGTTGCGGATAGAAAGAGATTAATCTACAAGGCTATAATACACACTGGGAAGCTAGAGTGTGCAATGAAATGGTACATACTGTGAGGTAGTGTCTCCGTTTGTACCAGGAAGTGGCAGTGGTACAGCCGATGCTGGAAGGATAGCTGAAGGCAGTTCACCTCCTGACAGCGTCTGACAGAACTGTGAAATCGAGAGAATATTGAGAACAGGACAGATAAATACACACATGCAAACAGGTAAGGCGAAGCAGTAAGAATATATCAAGGCAAAAAATGAGAACGGGAGATGTCAAACAGTGAAAATAAACACTAGTAAGAACGAACAGGAAACGTGAAGGAAAAGTAAAGAACTGGGAAAATCGAGCAGTGAAATATACACAAGCCAAACACGGAGTAAACCGATGGTGCACATAACAAGTTGGTAGAAGACAATACTTTTAGCATATATACTTGACATTGAAACCATACTAATAAATAAGTAGTATGGTGAGTAGAGCAGAATTAGCGGAGGCCGTCATCTTGATACTGGTAGTGAAGGCGATATCGCAAAAGACCATGCACACAAAAGTTTAGAAATCAAAAGTTTCAATGGTTTTGCTGGAAACATAAGGTCGAATCTGTCGGCAGTAATGACAATCATGAACCTATAGACTGTCATAATTAATTTCATGTTATTCTTATCATTCTTGCTCCTGCTAATATGCACATGCATATATTACTACTCACTGCGTGCAATCGTTGTGTACAAAATAGGCAAGATTAGTAGAACTCTGCAAATATTCTCTCATTATCTACAGATATACATTTAATATCGTGTAACTTTAAGGAAAACATACCGCGGATGCATTGGATACAAATTCAGGAAATATGGCTATGTTCGCAATAGTGGCGGTGCTGAATTGTTCGCAAACGGCATCTCCACCAGGGCCTGGCAAAGTAAATATATTGTAAATCAGAAAGAAATTTTGTTCTTGAAGTTCAAGTGATATACACGCAACCATCACCAAAATTCTTTTACTAAATCATATACTTAAGTAGATATATTACTAAACTGACGCAAATTTTACAATTATTATATTACTACTATTTACTAAACTAGTTACTTTAGTGCCATGTTCAAACACCAAATATTAGCATTTAGAAAACGATTCGCACAAACAATCAGTTCCATGCGTGGCATCATTAGTTCTCAGACAGTTCTCAGAAAAACATGCTAGCGATATGGGATTACATGGATATGGTCTCTAAGCTTATTTACTTTGTCGACGTTCGAAGCTGTGGCCGCCAGAAATGCCAAATATAGATGCCGAAGCTGAATGTACACACAGACTGAGCACAGCGACAGCTAGCGTGTTCATTGTTGATCGTTTCATTTTTATACTTGAATAGGTAATTCTAATAAGATGGGTGCTTGCAATACTACAATTCGATATGGCGGATACTAAAATGTGATATAGTGGCTACTACAAAGCAATTTGGTGACGGGTGCTATGTACAATAGATAGAATGTGATCTTTCGATACTTCTCTGTCGATTTAACAATGCGAAACGCTTGTGAACAACAATTTAGGTTGTACCTGCTTTTTAGCCTTTGATAATATCCAATGAACCAGATTGCATAGCCGAAAATATAATGCTATATTTGATAGTATGTGTAAGTTACCATCCAACCAAAAAATGCAGTGCTTTACAGATCAATCAAAAACTGCTCTGCAACTTTGCAAGATTTTCGAGTCTCATCTTGACTCGGGATCTATTGCTTTCAGAGAATCCAATAGAAACGTATTACGTTTTATACATACTGATATCACTGTATCGGATTTGACAAAAAAAGAGTAAAGAGTTTCCGTGTTTCTTTCGGGGTTATGCCTTATGGCCCGCTATGGGTGTATAATTTTTTTTAACAAGGTCAATGGTTGTGGTTTCAAAGTTTCCGAATTTGTTTTGGTTTTGTTTTTTTTGTTTGTTTGCTTTTTAAAAACCAAAACAATCATGAAACATACAAACATTTCTTTTTTAAACAAATTCCAAAGTTTAAAAAAAGACCAAATATTTGATATTTTATAATATATATTTATATATCGCCTTGCGGCTTGATGGAGCGAGTCGTAAACTCCTTGAATTTCCAACAAAAAAAAACACAATTCAAAGAATGTCCAAAAACATCAGACAAAAATTTTCTATGTTCACAATAAATTCTTACAGAATCTATGATTCATGATGGCAGATATCATTGCTCGATCTCAGTTAATAGTTGTACAGATAAATACCATACAAAAACTGGTTACCATTTCATCGCAATAGCGTAGTGCGAACGGATGTTAACAACTTATATGGATATGATCAATTTAGTAGGCTTATGCGTTGGAATATATTTATAGTGATTTTGTTATGGATATGATCAATTTAGTAGGCTTATGCGTTGAAATATATTTATAGTGATTTTGTTTACACAGTTAAGCTTGACAGGATTGATATTACCACATGTCTCGGAATTGAGGAAAGTATTTACTGATACTTCCGTTACAAAACCAAATATTGATCGAAGACAGTGTGTTCTTCATAAACAGAGCAATACCTTTTGACTCCTATTTGTATTACATTGCGAGCAAGTATTGCCTTACATAGTGTTGCAGTATATATACAAGTGCTCTACTAAACATAGTTGGAAGTTTAGCGAGGTAGTCCAATACGTTCTCACAAATGTGCGATTGCTGGAAGATCTGTCACACCCTGATACCAACTAGCAATGAATCGCGACGACTTTTATAATCTGTGCCGCATGTATGTCTCATCGCTTAGTGTAGCACATATACAAATTGACAGCGCAGGGATCAAAATTGTCACGACTTTGTGTAGAAAGTGCGCAATATTCGATAAAATCTCGCAAATCGACTGAATATACCTAGAAGTACCTATTAATGAAAGTTCAGTTCACTCTTGTGGACTCAAGTGTAAATAATTGTGCAAAGTTGCGAAACTCGCGAAACTCGCGAAAAGTCGTGAAAAGTTGCAAAATCGCAACTTCAGCGGAGGATTACAGAAACCCTATGCACAATGAGAATAATCCCCACCGTGTGAATTATTATATTTGGGATCTCTTTGGACCTGCAGTGGGAAATTTCGAAATTTCAACTCTATCGTCAGTTATGGGATTTCGCGGGATTTCAAGGTAAATCGTGAAACTTCAGTGCCAATAGCTGCTGATAGAGTTAGAATTTTGAAATTCTCCTCCGTAGGTCCATAGAGCACCCCAATATGGTACTCTACACGGTGGGGATTTTCCTAACCTGCAGAGAGTCCCTGTATTCTTTCGCTGCAGTTCGCGATAATTTGCGAAATTTCGCGACTTTAGCGACTTTCGCTACTTTTGCGAGTTTTGACGATTATACTCGAGTCGCCACTACTACACTCGAGTCAACAAAACACAACTGGACTATTTTTCATTAGTGGATACTTCTGGGAATATTTAGTCGATTTTCAAGGTTTACTTGAATTTTGCCCTTTTTTTTTCAGAAACTTGTGATAGTTATATAATCTATAAGATGTCAAATTGTATCTTTGTGTTATATGAACGGTGAGGTATACACACGGCATTCATTTTACAAATTGCTAAAGTGGTTTTCAAGTACCAGTTAGTATCATGAAAGATCCCGAACCAGTAGCATGGTTGTGAAAAGTATTGAACCTCGCGAGCGCTTATCTGGGTACTGCAACACTACGCTAGGTTATTTTACTTACTCACACCGTAAAGCAAACATGCTAATATCAATTGATATTATTCGGTGTATAAAATAGATACTGACTTTGAGTATTTGCCGTTGTATTAGTTATTACTTGGTGTATATTTATCTCGGTGTTACCAAGTCATATGATTATCAACTCAAGCTTAACCGTATATTCAATTTCACTATAAGCTATAATATGTTAAGGTATAAGCACACATAGAATCCACACTACGTTATTACGATGAACTGGTAAGATGAAGTGGTAAGCAGCGTTCGCAAAAGGTATCTATCACCTTCATATATGCCATCTGGGTGCATAATAATCACTGTCAGATTTCATCGTGTTTTAAACAGTTTCTCCGATAATTACACGTTATCCGAACGTAATATTGTGATTTTCCAAAATTTACGGCTCGCTCCTGTAAATATAAAAAAACCCACGATGTAAATACAAACCAAGGGAAAAACAAAAAGAAAGCAGTCCGGTCAAACCGAACTGCGAAAGACTCAAACAGGGAAAAAAAACCCCCCAAAACAAAAAAGTGTTTCCAAATTCCAAACCCCAAAAACCAATGTCTTCTAAATTGATTACTTGAACTAGCAAGAGGCTAATCACTCATTAGGCTATTTATTAAATACATATGCTGTCCAAGCCCCAAAGGGCCGCGTTTCAAAAACTTGAAAACGAGTTTGACAACCACAAAAGAAAAGTTAAAAAAATTGAGTGGAGTAACTCGTTTACTCCGGTTTGAATCTCGAGCCTCCCAAAAACTTCGGTGGCAATTGGCAAAACTCGTACAATTTCATCAAACAATTTGAAAACTGCACATTTGTTTTATAAAAACCAACTCAAAAAAAAATATGACTCATTCGAATTATTTACGTATATAAAAAATTGTATATTCCGGAAATTTTGTTCGTCGGAAGAAATAATAGTAGACAATTAAAAAAAAATAGCAGTTGAGTCATACGGATACTGGATCGCTCTACTGAGAGAGAATGGGAGACTGAGCGAGTCGTGCTCTGCCACTAAAGAGTGCAAACTGCAAACTGCAAACTTCATCAAATATTTGAATATTTCACACGGAAAATGTCTACGAAATTTCGTATATCACTACAATACATACCGCTGAATACTTCAGAAATAAGTTTAGCTGATAGTTTTCTTGTGTATATAAGAGATTGGGAAAGTCTCGTATCAGCAGAGGCACGCCCTGCGTGGCCAAAGCGATGCGGGACTATAAACTACACTCCACCTCAGCTATAGCATTTATGGATACAACTACACCCTCATATCTAGTACACTTCACCTGTGTTCCGTACAGGAATGATGCGCACGGTGGCGGGTGTCGTGATGTGGGGTGGACTGTGTTCTCCAGTCGTGACAGGGATCAGGTTACGGTACCCTTATAACAGGTCTGATAGTATACTTCATTTGGCATAGAAGTATCTTGCACATACTCTTAGGATGCGCGCTAGATGAACATGCCTGTTATACTATCCACTCCTTCCTCCGGTACGTGATCACCCCCAGCGGTGTCTCGTTCGCACATGTGCATACGCTCCTCAGTGCCTGTATGCGCCATGTATTTCCCCGGAATGACCTGGACACTGCCTCAGTGTTACAGCGTCAGGCATCACGGTATGCACAGCTAGTTACGTTGTTGTCATATTAATCAGCATATAGTATTAATATGTTGAAATTAGCATGAACGACATACTTGATGGTCCCCTGGGCCGTCAGCGTCAGCTTGTGTATGCAAGTAAGCCTGTAGTCACGGCTGGATGAGCATAGGGTAGATTGCTGCAGTCAATCAACATATTTACTGAAGCGCAATTACAAAAGTCAACTATCGAGAAATCTCAAACTTCAACATTCTAAATCAAGTGAAGAACAATATACAGCACGCAATTATACAACCACAGTATACCTCATTTGTAGCAATATTACATTGGGTAAGCAGACATCAATACATCGCACCCAGAACCAGTACAAGCTAATATACAAAACGTACCCAGATAACCTGAGAAAATGGTGGTTAAAACCGAATTCGGAATGATTCACTCCCAACTGGAGGGTAGCCACAGCGGAAGCAACGACGGTGACGAGAAGAGCACGTGTGTCGACCTATTCAAACACAATGTAGGAATTAATTTCTGTGAGAAATGTGCACCAATAATACCAGGCGTATACCGACCACAGGCGTTGATGTCGACGGTACATTCGCGCAGAGCCCACCACGAGCTCACACGCCAGATGCAGAACAAGATAGCCGCCCAGAATATTCGCGACAGGCGAAAAGCGTATGCGATATACCTCACGCAAGGTATCGAGACACTTACTTTAGATAACATGTCAAGGCAGAAACGGATCGATGACGCCAAAGCTAAACAGCAGACCTTACAGCAGGAGTACGACATGTTGGCACAGGAACTACAGAGGAGGCAAATGGAACAGAGCTTCACAGATGCGGTCATGATGTTTGAGCTTTCGGATGCGGACGCTTCGGATACTTGTGTAGAGTCCTCTGATGACGAGTACTTCGACACGCCGTCTGTGGCGAATGTTAGTTCACCACTACTGTGTCAATACACTGTAGACGAGATAATGGCAAATCCAATCACGCCGCTGACTCCTGCACTGGCAGGCGTCACCGTAGGAAGCCCCGGTTACATTGATACATTCGATACACTGTCTACGCATAGCCCGACTACGAGTTTGACGTTAGATAGTTCTCCTTTGCCGCCGGTCAGTCCAATCATGAGTTCACAGCTTAGCCCATATTCATATACCGATGTGGGAGGTTTGGAAGAGATGGAACTGAGTTCGTTTTCATATTCTCCTTACAGTTTGAGTGAGAGGTAGCCTCTACCAAACATTAGTCTTATAAATCAATAAATACAAATTTCATACACGTAATATAAAAGTCACAGTACTTTCGTACGATGTCTTGCTTGTCTATTTTACTGGGTTGTTTTTTTCTCTTGGTAGATACGCTGTATCTGCATGTTTTAGGACAAGGTAACGCAGGAGGCACGCTATTGTTCCTTGTCAAGTTTAGACGCCTTACAGTCTCGAATTATTCGTCTAATTGCTATGGTTAGACGAATTTAGAGCCCCACATCAAACGAGGTACCTCGCCTAGAGCATATTCGATCTATGTAGGCTTGTTTTCTTTATGTTTGTAAGGTTGATCGATGTAGGCTTATTTGCTCTATGTTTTTGTTAATCTACGTGCCGAGGTAGGTGTAGCCAGAATCATCTCGGCCTATAATACCTGCGTCAGCCAGGTACGCCAATGTTTGCTGTGCCCTGTGCTGTCTCTCCATAGTCGGCGGATAGGCCTGGATCGTGTGATAGGTAGAGTAAACAATTAAATGTGACTGCTTTGTCTTTGTAGAGATATATATGTATGTTGAACGCTGATAGCAATAGTCAGTAACAACCTACAATTGCTGAACCCATGTAACCCCATGTGCAAAGACACTTCCAGGGAACCTCATTCAGCCAGCCCTAAGTATAAGTAAGGATTTTATAGTACGCGGATATCAATGTATATATGTATTAGTATAGTATATATATATATATATATATATATATATATATATATATATATATATATATATATATATATATATAGTATATATATATATATAGTAGTATATATATATA
>NW_014040365.1:9307-21493 GCF_001186125.1 Sphaeroforma arctica JP610 | reverse complement strand
TAGTATAGTATATATATAATATATATATATATATATAATAATATATATATATATATATATATATATATATATATATATATATATATATATATATATCCATTCATAGACAGCAAGATATGCCCGTTGTATAGTGAAAATATCCATTGAGGACATCTATATCTAAAATTTGGGCCTGTGACAAATACAAAAAAAGGAGTATGAGTTTACCTTGTCACTCCATAGCCAGTAAATTGGCTTGCACAGGGGCAAAGAAAGTGAATGTACTATTTAAAACAACCCGTTCACGTTTGTGAAAGCGTTGTTGTGGTCAGTAATGTGGTATTATGCATAAATAATGTATGAGTGTGATTATATGACTACACATGAGTAGGTAAATACGAATTCCAAATGTTACATTCAGGTGCGACACATGATTCTAAATGTTCCACAGCTTCTCCAACAGAGAGGCTTTCAATGCCGGCATACAAAACTCAGCTACAAACGGCAACAGTACTACGATGAACGACAACTATGACTGGCAAGTTCTGTTTGGCATGTGGCACTAAGGTAACAAGTTTACCGTACATACGTAATGCATCGCTGTCCAAATCCTATCCTATGGCCCTGGGCGGCGTATCGGACTCTACAAAATAGACTTCTACTACACACGCTTGACAGAGCCAGCCATACACACTTTCGGCAGCAAAAGTCACATGTCGAGATATCACAATGCTCTAACACACCTCGTCTATGCTTGCTGTGGAAAGCGTGTCTTCCTGGAATATCCGATGCAAAAGGTCTGCGAGAGTATCTGCCTTTATGGGAGCTTCTGCCGCAATCTTGGTTATTTTATCGCGAACTTTCCGAAAACAGGCATCGTCGCCCAATGTATCGTCTATTTCCATCTGATTGTGTGGTCGTAACCAAATACTGGTTAGTCAGAACATAACACCCGGCGAAACGAGACACCCGCTCTAGTTTGCTTTTCCTTTTATTTGAGTAATTCTTATTATGAAAAAATTGTACGGTATGTGCTATATTCGACAATTGCACAGATAGTAGTAGCTCTCAACATCTACTTCTAGCTGCGTTTGTGATTGAGTTCATCTATTGTGATCGAGTTGAGATAGCGGCTACGTCAAACATCGATTTAGAATATAGCAGAGAAGGTGCAATGAAGGTACAATTAATAATCACCATCTACTCATAAGAGGGTGATCACGTGATTTTTAATCAGCAACACAAGTTTTGAAGTGAGAGAGGCTCACAGTATTTGTACGGCCACCTAATTGTGTATTAATTTAGCACTGGGTCCCACTCAAATCTGTAGCATAAAAGAGTAATAAAATAAATACACAGTATCTACTATTTCCATCCGCGATATTCAGTTGGAATGAGTGATTGGCAGCTATATAAACGATGGCAACGTTGGCGGCAAAAGTAGAAAGCACTTTTTCTGTTCATACAATGCAGCAAGCAGAGAATATCAGACGTACATCGTTAAATACAATTGCATCTGCGGCTATTCAATTCTTAAGTAAGTAACATGTGTAGGAGAATAAGTACTAATATGGTATAAACACAACTGCATCAATTCCGAAGCAAATAACATATATGGGAAAAACAGTGCTAGCATGCTATAAATATAACTGTGTTTATGGCTGATCCATACCGAGTGGAAATGAGTAAATACCGTGTATAGTGAGCGCGTATCATAAGACGAGGCAACTCCGTATTATTTGGCTTCGAAACAAGCAAACTCAAACATAGTACGCATTGTATATTTTACGTCAATACCTGGTTTTGGGTATCAACCCCTAGTCGCTTTGCAATGTATAACGTGCATGTTTATGTAGCCGTGCACATGTAACGATATGAGCCGGTTCAAACACACGCCGTTCGGTCATCTATATTTTGGCAGAACACACACCGCTTGACTATCTATTACAGTCATCCTGCTCACCAGTCGCTTCTGCCAGAACGGGCACCGTTTGATTGTCTACTACAGTCATACCGTTCACCAGATACTTATGTCAGAACATACACCGCTTAGGTATATACAGGCACCCCACTCAACAGTACAATTACTTCTGGCAGAAACATATTCCAGCAGCGATCAGAAGCAGCATGTATATACATACCTCTCCCAATTGCGCCTCCAGCTGAGCCTTTTCCTTCCGTAATCTCTGCTCGATTGCTTGTTCTACTTCACCCGCTGAACGTATACAGACAGATGCGCATCGCACAGTGCGTGTGCGCGTAGTAGGATTAGAATAATATGAAACCGGTACAATTTCGCTGCACACGCAATAGATAGAAGCTGGCACATATCACTCCAAATGCATTCAAATTGCCAGTCTATACACTTATCATCAACTCATTATGTTGCAAATACACTTATCATCAACTCATATTGTTGCAAAAAAAAAGCACCCGACTGATAGGATCTAAAACGTATGATTCTAACTGCACTTGTCCATGGGACCGTTGATATACTTGTCTATTTACATCGTGTAATCTGGAGTCAAAAAACAATCAGGGACCGCTCAGCCCACCACCTTCAACTAGTATGACTTACATGGCTTCTGATTCTTTTTTTGTAGCGTCAAATCCGCAATTTGCTGCTTGATATCTTCTTGAAAAGCGAGATCTGCAAGAACCCCGAATATGCAACATGAGTACACAGACTACACCGTAAAATCCAGTCAAAAGAATCCTAGGATGTGATGTGCTTGCGGTCGTTCAACTGTGGTTGGAAGCACAACCGGGGCCAAAGAATGATATATTTGTTCCGCTATCATCAGCTACCACTATCGAACAATATGTTGTAACAAACACAGTAGGATAGCCATAATAACACAGTAGAATAGCCATAAGGATTAAGTCAGTCATAGGAAACACAGTAGGACAGCCATAAGAAACATAGTAGGATCGTCATGAGAAACACAGCGGGATAGTCAGTGAGACACAGTATGATAGCCATATGCAACACAGCAGGATAGTCATATGGAACACAGTAAGATAGTCGTAAGAAACACAGTAGGATAGTCACCTGATACACAGTAGGACAGTCACATGAAACACGGCAGGAGATTCATAAGAAACACAGTAGGATACTCGTAAGAAACACAGTAGGATAGTCATCTGAGACACAGTAGGATACTCGTAAGAAACACAGTAGGATAGTCATCTGAGACACAGTAGGACAGGCACATATAACACAGCAGGATAGTCGAAAGAAACGCAAGGGATAGTATAAGGAACACAGTAGAATAGTCATAAAATATAGCCGGATAGTCTTGTGAGTTACAGTAGGATAGTCGTATGAAACACAGGAGGATGATCATAAGAAACACAGCGAGCTAGTCATATGAAACACAGTGGGATAGTCATAAGAAACACAGAAGGAAGTCATCTGAGGCACAGTAGGATAATCATACGAAACACAGCAGGATAGTGTTACGAAACACAGTAAGACAGCCACAAGAAACACAGTAGAATAGTCATATGCGATGAAACTGTAGGATATCCATAAGCATCACAGGGGATGGAGAAAGCAGGTAACGTATATTGCCTCCGCTTGATGCTGTCGCCCACATCGACGGCCATGTGTTATCTACGCATAGTTAAGCCCCACATCAGCTCACCCGTACACCGACTATGAACAACCACATAAGAGTTCTATATACTATACGATGTGTACCCCTTTCACTTACTTCTTACCTACGTGCACTGTTTACGTATACGTATATCTTTCCCTATACAGAATACGCCAATATGCATATCACGCTCCAGCTAAAACATTTAAACATCGGCACAATAATTATACACGTACTTCTTGTGTCTTTCCTATCTGGCCTTTTTGAATATGCGGACCTCGCATTTGTACACAGGGAACTCTCATACCCACGTCAACATTCATGACACACTCACAGTGATGAACATATTTTTCAGCAACTTTCTGCAACAGACACACACGCGTACTATGATTTCCTGAAGTACTGAATCCGTGTGATTGCTTTATGATCCTGGAGTCGAAGGCCTTCTAAGATTGAGGTATTTAAAATTTCTCTTCATACACAGACACTATTTAGTATCACATTTAGCGATTGTTTCATACAAATTGACTTTCCTCTTTTGTTCATGTGACGATTCGCATGCACGGTATTCTCTGGATTAATTGACAGGGAGCTGTCGTTTCGAACATATGAAGAAGAAGAAAATAGGTTTAAATACTATCTTACACTCTTTGAAAGGTTTTACAAAACTCCACAATTATAAAATCAAAGAATTTCATGTCAACCAATGTACCTCGTGAGTTCGGCCAAACGTTTCTGTTTCAACTGTGATTCCTCGACTATCTGTTTGTACTCGCTCTCCAGCTGAAATAATCTCTTTGCCACTTTGGCCGTTTGCAGTTCGATCTGACAAAAATATTGACAACATATCGTGGTGCGCAAAAAAATTAATTTGAGTATCACGTGCTGCTAAACTGATTCAAGTTTTGATTTCTTATAGTATATACTATTTGGTGGCACTCGACGAGGAATACCGAAGTACCCTAAGAATAAAGAACACTCACACAAGTCGAGGGAGTCCATACGTTATTTGATTCTTCATATTCTCGAAATACCCACACGCGAAACAATGTGATAATACTGACCTTTTAAGATATGAACACCGCGAGTGGTTATGACGAAGTAAGATGTACCTTAAACCGAGTGATGTCACGAAGGATGATAATTAGTCGTGAACATCAAGACCATTATAGGGAAATGGGATCTATCTTAAATGATTTTAGGTCACGAAGGGAGATATTCATTAGTAACCCTTTAATATAACCTTAATCTCAATATACAAGATTATCCTATCATTAAGGGGCTGGAAAACAGGGATGCCATTAATTAAAGCATTTCAGAAAATTTACTATAAGAAGACTACTCTACCGAAAGTGAGCAGCAACTACACTATCATGAAATCAAGTACTAACGAATGAATTGAACGACGCTAAATAACTGGTGTGACTCGCTCATGGAACCAACTCAGACTTTGGTTTGCGACCTGATCTCATCACGTATCCATTCAATCCTACATATTTGAACACGGGCGCGCATAACAAGCACATACAAGCGCGTATACTTATATTCTGAGTTGCAAATGATAATCATGACACGCTCAGGCGGTGAATACCTTAGTCCGACCCCAATAGTAGCTAAGCGTCACAGTTTAGGAATACGATGAACAAGCGAATTCGGTGTGCCTACGACGGGATTAAGAGATTGAATTGCACTTTGGAGAACACTTAGAACGAGTCAATACCTGTCCTACAGCGACTTTCTTCTTGTCTAAGGAAGCTCTGGTCTGCTCCAGTTTCGATTCCTGTTGAGTTGGACGAAAAGTTAGAAAATTCGAGAAGGGGGGGGGGGCTGCAGGTTGTGATAGACAGGAAGAACAAGATTGACGGAGGGCTTGCTTGATACAAATCTGCGAACGGCGAGGAATCTTACTCATCCCGCGCTTCATAGGAGGCACTTCTTAATAGAGTAAACACGGGCCCATACGTCCCACAAACTACATTCTGAAAGGTGAAATATGCACGTGCTATGTCTCAAATGTCCCGGACAGAGTTTCTACTCTTCAGACACGCGCTATACCGTCCTACAACTTTTAAAATGAACTCATGCCAAGATGAACATTTAATTGAAAAGATTGCAGTAAGCGAAGTTGTACTACAGTGTTTGCTGATGACTACAGTGAGAGTGCATTGATGCCAAAGCGTACAGAAGTTATCACTGTGGTATCGGCATCAAACACCACATACATGTTGTTCAATCTGTGTGCGATAGTCTGCGAGCTCCGTCCAGAAGTTATCGCTTAACTCATCCAGTTCTCTCAGTTGCTCCTCGTATTCCTTCAGCAGTATCTTGACCTGCTTGTCAACCTCTAGCTCGATAGTGTTGGTAGATTGGTCTATCTCGACACTCAATGCCTTCT
Source organism: Sphaeroforma arctica JP610 (assembly GCF_001186125.1). Classification (NCBI taxonomy): domain Eukaryota; class Ichthyosporea; order Ichthyophonida; genus Sphaeroforma; species Sphaeroforma arctica. The sequence goes on along the minus strand of NW_014040365.1, from coordinate 15,520 downwards.
TCCGTTGCTGTAAAGTTGGATACAAGGCGACAAACAAACCATACGTTTGTACGTAACAATAGACGCGGGCGGTCCTTTGACCGGCTTCTTCTAACTAGCTAGATCATACTGGTGACTCAGTCAACAACATCCATATGCTGCCTGAAAAGATGAGACTGAGCGTTTACATGTGGTTAATTTCGCGATGCGGCTACGTCGAGTTGTTCTGTTGCGCAGTAACACAGCCTGCCTATCCGTATTCCACTCAAAAGAGGTGGTCAATTAATCTTCTAAACGTTGCTATAATGTGAGTACCGATCTTCGATTCAATTGCAAACCTTCGATCCATAGAGACGTTATACAAACTATATTAGTATGATCGCTTGAACGCAGTTGGCCGATCATATACATGGCTGTCGTATGTAGGATGCACAGATACCGATAGCTCGTGCAATAGTGCATAGACAGACATCCGTGTAATCATATTTCAATCACATCTTTGCCGAGTCCAGGAGATACTTTTTACAGATTGCTTATATTATAGCTCTTTGCGTGATATTTTGAGCCACCCAATCGCACTTGGTCTATCATATCGATTGCTGCCGTGGGTAGGATGTACGAGTACCGATTGCTAGTTCATTAGTATGAAAATGTATAGACGAAGTAAAAACACACGTATACAAATAGGATGTATCACACTGTCAAACACTTTTCCGATCGCTTGCTGCCTTGTGTAGGATATACAAGTACCGGTTGCCCGTTGAACAGTACAAAATTAAGTCTATTACTACTGTATATACACATGTACAAACATGAAGTATCACTTTATTGATCACTTACCTGCAGTTCGCCTATCATATCGTTTGCTGCCTTGTGTAGGATGTACAAGTACCGATTGCCGGTTTCAGTCTTCCTGGCCGCAGCAACATCGAGCGTTTTCTGCAGATCTTTCTCAGACACAATCTCGTATGTCTGCGCATGAGCGAGATACAGATGAGGAATCGTCAGTGTACAATGGTGGTCCAGCAGTCACTGTAAAGTAGATTCCTCGATTTGATGCTTATGTTTAAGGTGAACTCAAGATATACATGGTTCCTGGTTGACTAAGTGTTTGCAATGTACGGTTTTTGAATCGACGGACCTAGCGTCCTGTTGTACGAGAAGAGAAACTTAATATGCCGCATTGATGAAAGTTGATACATATGAAATTATATTCTATAAACTAAACCATGTGAGTATCTGTTATACTTGACTCTGATGGATGAATCAGAAATGGCAACACTGCGACTAGTTGCACAGATTATGTATACGTGTACACTAATTGTGTAGAGCATTCTGTTTACATATATATATAGTATACATGCTCTATGTGCAAGTTATTTCTACATGAATGTGCGGTGCTATGAACTAATGTTTACCAGTGGTATCAAGACTAAATTTTATGTGTGTATACAACATCCTAGAGTCACGATTTTATACAAAGGTATTAAAAGACGTTTGTGTAGCTACTGTACAATCCAGCATTCCTACGGGAACCGTAGTCAAATGTATGCAGCCTTACTGCACTCTCTCCGTATTCAAACTTAAGCCCATGCAATTGTAGATACGCTTGTAATCTTGCTTTCGTATTTCCGATAAACCATTGTAGGTAACGATATCTTCTCCTTCATTGACCGACTGTGAATCACGATAGCTAGATTTATGTTTGTGCATACACTTTATCACGCGAAAACGCGAGACGCGCGAAGTGTCGATAACTCATATGTACGTACGCACGTGTTGAATAGGTTGACCAAGCCCACTTGCAACCTGTTTACACAATTGTTTTTCACCAGATGGGCAGAATCGCACCAGAATTGTATACTCGTACATGCATAGGTATACAGATGTGTACAAACACCAACGGCATGCGGATAAAGCAACATATACTGTAATAGACAATGTATGGCCGTGAGTTCCTTTACCCGCATGAAATGATCAGCATCTAAGTAACAGACACAGCACGTGTCCGTGCATAAATATATGATACGAGCATATTTTAATAGCCTTGAAAATACACATAGTTTTCTTATGGGTGAATATTATATGCATTACAGTCAAAGCACTCACACACACATACTTGATCTGAGACCAAAGAACCTTTGAGCCGCACGGTATCGCTCAAGGCCGAATTAGCGAACGTGTCATTCACTTGGTGCAGCTGATAGCAAGGTAAGAAAAGGTAATCATTGAACAGTATTGAGAGTGAGTCAAATCAGTCGAAGTAGTGTGACATCCGTATAGACAGGGATTGCCTTACTCTACAAATATGTTTTCGTTCGCAACAGTAAGACCTTCCAAAAATTTGCTACGAAATATCTACTTAAACATGCGGAGTCGAAGCGTGATAAATAGCATACAGTCAATAAGTTCTACAGCGTGCTTGACTAAATATTCGTGACTGAAGAGTCCTTTCTCGTGCGGATTAAAAATAACCAAATGTAGCTCAAATGAGGGTTAAAAGTGCTTTTAAACCTTCAACTGGTATATATACAGAAATAAGGTGTGAAGTTGTAAAGCAATCGTGCACATAGATCACAGCAGTAGAATGGCAGTAGTCCGCCCGAGACAATATACTTGTGACTGTTTGGTATCCACAGACGCCAAGATAAGAGATGCCCTGTAGCGTTCGAGCATCGACATTCAAGTGCTTCAAAAAACCCCAGTTTTTGTCAACATAGTGCATATATCTACTCTACACATACCGCTTCCAACACCTTCTGTGACGACTGAAGGCATCCTTGCAGGCTAGCTAGCTCACTTTCTCGCATTGTGTAGTTAATCGTATCTTTAAGGGTGTTTGTACAGGTCACTGATATATCGTTTCGACCGTCGCTGCAAAGCTAAGCAGTCTGATCATAGGCTGCTCACTGTGACAACATAGCGATCAGTTTTTGTACGATTATATGTCCAATGGGTATATGGTTAGTGTAGAGACTGTAAAATCATAGTTTCGACACGAGAGTACAGTAGGATTTAAACTCCATATGTAGTCTACACTCTAAATACACTACTACAGTCTACAGTCTCCGGTCTATAGATCGCACAACGATACGCACTTCCCGCCAAAACTACATATCTCTACATACTCTGCTGTCAGTACCTAATCCGTTAATAACTCTATTCAATAAAAGTTGAACGTAGCCGTTAATTCTTGATATACCGTTTATACGGGTCAAATAGACGGAGGTTAAAAATCGCCAATATGTACATGCAAAAAATGCGATCTAATCTGACAGACTGGCTCGCGCTAGAACGAAACTTTGAACGTAAACATAAGTTTCTTCAAAACGTATACGTGTAAACTTAAAAACGTGTTATTCTGAAGTGATCCGAACACCCAACTAACCCAAGACCCTACCGCCTTCTGCAGACCCTACCAAATCCCGAGCCAATCCGAAACGCAGGTGATTATGTCTATCTCGTTCATCTAACAAAAAAAAATCATGGTCGGATGGCAAGTTCTATACCACAGCGTGTTCTTGTGTACATATCTCAATTGTAGGCATATAGCACGAGCACAGTTCCTATGCTGTGTGTGAAATTAACTTGATCTCTGGCATTAATACGGCAGGTTGGAATCTATTGTTTGTTATAATTTAATCTAAACACTTATTGCCATCTGGTAGTCGAGAATGGTGAGTGTGTTAGTATGGGGACTGTATCTCAGTGCAGCCTGTGCAGTGACTGTGTGCGATGCATCCATCACTCCACGCACACAAGTAAACTCACAAGAACGCTTAGTGACACCACAGACTAACACATCGGTGAATTTTGATGACATCCTATATCCCATACGCGGAAGAGTGTTTCGAGACTGGGACCAAAGACATGTGTGCTACCCGGCTGAGTTCTACTACCCGCGCAGTGTTGACGACATTGTGGCGATCGTAAAGGAAAATAACAATGCGAATGCACACAGACAGATCAAAGTTGTCGGAGCAGGCCATTCGTTCTCGCCGATAATGATTGCCGACGACAGAAACGCCATAATGATGAGTCTGGATAAGGTGAACAAGTTCCTATCACCCACTATGGAAGCGATGGATGAGTACACAGAGGGCGATCAGGTATGCATCGATTCTGGTATATGGAATTAGTCAAGACTGAGGTATTTGATATATGTTAAAAACTTGTGACAGTTTCTGTTGTATATTTGTATGGGAATGTACGTCTATGTGCATGTAGTCGCCGGTTGCACACACACACACACACACGTGTACACACACACACACTCACACATACACACCGTTAAACCTGTATATATTGTCCTTCCTATTGATTTTATTATCACATTGAGGCTTGAAAATACATACACATTCATGAATATATGAGTGTGCAGTCATGTAACTATACTTGCAATTACATGTACGATGCAAACTCATGTGTATGTACCTGTGTTTATACATGAGACTATAATATATACATTATTAGTATATTATATATATATATATATGTGTGTGTGTGTGTGTGTGTGTGTGTGTGTGTGTGTGTGTGTGTGTGTGTGTGTGTGTGTGTGTATTATAGTACATCTAGGCATGAGTAGATGCGTATGTTAACACCAATACACAAGGACATGTGTAACATCAAAGTTATGTATACCTAGAAATAATCATACAACAAGGCCGAGACGTGTTTGCACAATCGTCATTGTTTTGACAGTGTAGTTCCTCATGAATGTACATATGTTTAGCTGCATTTTTCATTTGCGTACTTACGTATACACATGTACATGTTGGCTGTGTGCCGTATGCATTATTCATGATTGTATGTTGATGCACGTGACCAAGAAGACGAACCTAAACAATCACAAAGATATGCATATTTATGTTAATGTATATTTGGTATACACATCATACCAGCGTATTTATGCAATTAGATACCTATATACAAACGGAAGTACAGATATATTGTATATTCATAAATTATTGTATCGGCACTTGTTCTCTATATACATGCAGATGTATATGCACACAATATGTATGTCAACCTCTTAGTTTCATACGTATGTATGAGTGTGTAGTTGATCTCGAGTTCAAGGCTGAGTTTGTGCATAATTCTTGATGTGTTCGTCTCACTCGCAACTTCTCAATTACCAGCTGTTGTCGACAAATTGTGAGGCCTTAAACGATTGGAGTGCTACACTTCTGCTGCATCTGCCATACTCCTAGACTATTCCTTTTTGGTCACGTTGTACAGCCACGTGCGTTATTTAGTGCTGACTAGTCACGGTCACTGCTGTGTGTAATTAATACTGTCCTATTCAAGATAGTGCGTGTTTCTTTATTCAACTGTGAAGCGCACTGGTATCATTTTATGCATACTTTTAACTAGCACCATAAATACGCTCGATTTGACACACAACGTTGTTAGAAGACTACCCGACTATGATCGCGAGTTTCTTAGACGCGAATCCGCTGTACTCGGGTTCCAAATTTATAATCCAGTCCTATGCAACTGTTATGATCTCCTGTAGGTATCCTCGCCAAACGCAATAGGTGATGTATTGCAAAGAGACGCACTCAACGAGAGGGGTTTGTAAGGATTGATAGTCCCAATGACCCGTTTGCGATGTTGCTTTGCTCTCGGGGCTGCCTACACTGACAGTCTAGTTGTGTCATATGCTCATATGCTCACGAATATTATTACTCATACTCACATGTACTCCTATGAATTGATAGTATATGTGCTTACTCTTAATTCATCCGTTTGATCTACTTACTAATATATCTCCATGTGAAACAGCTGGTGACAGTAGAGTCAGGCATGCGACTATGGGAGCTCAACGAGAATCTTATCCACCTCGGACTGGCGATGGAAAACCTAGGTACTGTACTTTTGGGAATTCATGTGTTTTTTTTTTTGCATACATGCAACGTGATTGCTAAACCTGTGTGCAGACAATAGGCCTCGCTTCAGAACCAAAATCAAGATCAAGGGGTGTTCTTTTGCATGCGACTTAAATAACAAGTGACATGCCAAAAAAAAAATCGAAATATATAAACAAATACACAAATATACTACTGCATCCATTTAGTATTCTACCACCACATCCACTCATGGCACAAACAGTGGTCTACAAGGTGTAGTCGCGCACACTACATGTAGTCACGCATATCTACCTAGACACTCTATATATATATATATATGTGTGTGTGTGTGTGTGTGTGTGTGTGTGTGTGTGTGTGTGTGTGT
>NW_014040365.1:0-9123 GCF_001186125.1 Sphaeroforma arctica JP610 | reverse complement strand
TATATATATATATTATTTATATTATTTTATATTATGAACTTACGTACACCTTGTTACACGCGCACTTTGTAAACAGAGCATTGCTAGTACCATCCAGGAGACCCACCAATAGCACACGCGGCAAATGATGAAGTCTTTACGTCTACACTACACATACACATACCAACGCACTTTGCTTTTCTACACATATAGTTGACGAAAAATATTTCATCTAGAGCCTTATCAATCATCAATCATTCATATTCATATTAATCGGTCGCTTATCTATACCCATATACATCATCAATCATCGCACAACTTTGCAACCGGTACTATAGAGCAGAGCGTTTCTGGGGCCATCCGAATATGCACCTGCGGCAGTCTGCAAAACTTACACGCAAATATCACATGAAAGAACAACTTTCCATCCTCACAAACTATCAGCTATATATACTAACGACACTGCCGGCAATCTGTAAAGTATGTCCGCACATACCATATTCAGTCTTACCCGCATGTATATATATTCATATACTTTCAATTCACAGTAGTCACTGTATTACAAACCATTCACTTTCTTTCTCCTCTCCTCTTCTCAGGCGCAATAACTGAGCAAAGTGTCGCGGGAGCCTTTAGCACTTCCACCCATGGCACTGGCGGCAGTCTGGGATCATTGGCTACCGCCGTGCGTGGGATAAAGTTTGTGAGTGCGAACGGGACACTGGTTAGCGCGTCTATTGACAGTAATCCTGAGTTGTTCCATGCAGTGGTTGTTGGGCTTGGTAAGCGGTATCCTTGTGCAACGGACGCGTTTATTATTTGGGATGACGATATGCTGAGGTGTAGATCCTCACTGCAAGTGTACTGATAGACACGTCTGAGAAGTGATTCATACTGTGACGGGGTAGTGTTAAGGTTTGAAGACGCGTTCATGTGTTATATCTCCCGAACAATACGACTTTTCAATGAACATAAATATCCAAAGTTGTAGGGTTTTCAACTAGATCAGATATGAAAGGGTGAAATATACACATCACTTTACACCGTACTTTTAGAATAGTTGTTATGTCGTTGGGAACAAGTTTAGTCGCTGAAAGTTTGGCCCATCGCATATCTTATATGTATGTTCCTGACCAATTGCTAACTTATACGTATTTTACAATCTGCCGCTCAAGTACTCGCACCTCGCCTCCACTCCAACCCGCAGGTGCCATCGGTGTGGTCGTGGAAGTGACCCTGAAAGTCCAGCCAGCGTACAAACTGTACCGCTCACAGACAAAGTGGGACCTCGACGAGCTCATACACGAGTTGCCTGTGCTACTGCAGCGATACGAGCGGTTGCAGTGGTATTGGACGCCCTATGTATCGGGCGAGAACGCGGTGTTATTAACACGCGAGGCGACTGACAAAGCGATCGAACCTGCAGGCATGGGATGCTGGAACGGCACCAAGTATGATTTTTTTCTGCGATTTAGCGTCATGTGAAAAAACACGTAGGCGTGCATTGAGTATGTCAAAGACTCGATACAGAGTAATACATGTCCTAAGATTTGATTTCTATTCGTATGCGGCCTTATGTGTCGTGGTGAGTGTTGGTGCGAGCGTTCAAGGGTTTTTTGGGGGGGGGGTTTTTTGCAATATTGCGGTTGTCATATATATGATGGAGGACGCCGCAACGGAGCGCGATCGAATCACGTACACTATTCAAGAATTAGCGACATATTCGTTGGTGTACCCTTGCTGCACCTTCCACGGACTGGCAGAACTGACATATTTGGCAAATTGGTTTGTTTTTATTCACATCCGCAAGTGTTTAGTCTATCGCTCGTCTTTCAGCGTTGTATCTACTACGGTAGTGCTTTCACAGTTCTGAACAGCTGATTGAATGTAGAGTCGCGATGATTACGTTCGAGAATTGAATGGTCTCGTGAGCGCTCACTTACTCTCGAAATCATAATTAGAATACATTGTGGATACTACAGAACAAACATACACCTACTTCAGAACAAACTCTTACCAACTTCAAAACAAACATACACCTACTTTAACTCGGCGGTTTGAACACATCCTATCCCATCTGCTGATTGTAGTCATGATACAAACGGATGTAGACATATACATTGCAGTACCCGCAATCAGTATCTATGAATTGCCAGTTTCCTATCTTTGTGTTCAAAGGACCCTTACACCCAGATGTGTGAACATCCATAACAAAGATCTCTGGAGTGGTCGTTATGGCCTTTTTGGATTAGTTCAGCACTTGCGGCAGAGGCACTAAATATCAACCCTTATCCTGCCAATTTGACTAAGCCGTCGGAATGCATCCTACAATCACCTGTTAACACAGAGTCGTGACACCGACGTGTGTGGATATCTCCAATAGAGTTCTCTCCCGTGACGGTCGTGCAGGCACCCTCTTCACCGAGATGGAACAGTTCATTCCCATTGCACACTGCATGGATGCCCTCAACGATTTCCGTGCTTTCCAGGAAATGCCAGAGGTAGGTATCAGCGGCTACATACCCTAGTGTCACAGAAACCTGCACGGCCCAAACGCAAATTGTGCAAGAAAAACGTTCGGTTTCGAGATATCATCATCTGGTCACATGCACTTGGTGGCTGTTGTGCTTGCCTTCATGATACGCATTGTGTGTGCCCTAGCCTGTCCAAGCATTGTAGCAATAGCGGTTTTTTAGCTGATGCTATATACAGACGCTGCCGATTTCACCTTTCACAGCGCGATTACATCGCATGGCAGCCTATGATAAACACGTAATCTCACCTGATAGGTGGTCGCAGCGTACAATCCCAAGGACAAACTCTTCACGGGCGTCCGATATGTAGCTGCCGACAAACATTGGATGTCCATGATGTACGAGAGCGACATCTGTGTGATCTCATTCATCGCCTGGGGGAACACGCACGAGTCCGGTGACTCGAATGTGTTCAAGTTTTATGCACAAGAGCTGGAGCGAATCAGCCACAGGTATATGTTTGAACCCATAGCGTGTGAATTCTGGTTGAAGTACAATTCCCAGTATTGGATGGGCTAGCCAAGTACGACATTCGACTGCTGTTTTCTGTTTTGTACGTTCGTTGTTGGGGATTCTGATCATATATCTTTGATCAACGAATGTATATTGGCAGTACTTCCTGCCAGTTTTATTTTGCCAAATTTTATACTAAAGCTGCTCGCATCAACAATATCTATATGCATGGCAGATATGGGGGCAGGCCACATTGGGGTAAGATGAACTGGGGTACCAGAGCATATTTCCGCACAGTGTATCCGAGGTTAGACGACTTCGTGCAATTACAGAGGTCGATGGATCCCAATGGCATCTTCATGAACCAATATCTGCGGGAACGTCTGCACTGAGTTTAGAAGACAGGTGGGAACAGTTACTGCTGAAACTAGGTAACATATGTGCTTTGGCGTTGACGTTGTTATTTTTCTCACTCTCTTAATATGATGATTTGTGCTCATTCCAAGCGGCCCAGTACAGAGGAGGGTAATTTTGATAGTCCTTTAACATCTCGCGGGTATTTTTCCTTCAGAGCTTTGATCGCTCTATACCAAACTTGCACTACAAACTGCGTGAGCATTGAGAGGTCATCGTTACTATCACATCATCGAAAATATACGGAGCCGAACTTTTATTTTGCTGCGCGAGTCGTCGCCTAGGGGTTTGGTTGGTCACAAATGACCTGGATGCCGGGGATCTTCCCAGTACACATTCATGCTTCGAGCTGTCCTTCTAATTAAATAAATAAAAACAGTTATCATAAATATAGCTGAGAAGTCGGTTCGTCGGCTTAAGCACCGCGTTGAGTGTCACTTTTTCTGGTGCGCAGCCATGTGCGGTTGCTGTACCATACAGCCCCAGGAGCACAGATCTGGAGTTATGTTCTTCCCGTGCACATTGCAATTTAACTGGAGCTAAGTATTCGCGGCATTCGGTATGGTCGGAGATCATGGCATATTTAGAAAAATACGAGGAACAAATACAACGATTCTTGTATACGACAGCTGATTGCTGGATCATGAAAATCATTGAGATATAGTTTTCATATAAGCAGTTGCCACATTCAATTTACCCAATAAAATTGGAAATGCAGCATGTGCAGAGTTATGTGGTGAGTGGATTCACGTATCGTGATAATTTACGGCTGGTCATGCGCGTCCCACTGAGTTTAGGCCAACCTGCGCGCAAACGTTCACCCGCTACTTTTTCTCATAGCATAATATGGAAACTTTATGTACAGTTGCCCTTGTTTTGACAACCACGTTGCATGGTATTTACTTTTTTTTGCTCTACAGATAAAATCGTTCAAGTCGCGCAAGGCTTATCGCTGCAATCATGCTGATGACCAGACGATTGAAACTGAAGACATACAACGTGTTCACATATCCAAGAGAAATTGGTAAAAACTGCTCAGTTAGGGCTTAGCAGAACCGTCACTTTGGAAGGTTTTTGATACTTCAGCCTATGGCTTGCCCAAGGATTTCTTTAATGAGAGCCCCAAACTCCCAGGGATATTAATATAGTGATCGTAAATAGGAGTCCCGTCTCCGAGTTATCCCGAATATTAAGTTTTGGGTCGGTCTCATGTTTTGGGTCTTACTCTTTCGGCTTTTCCCCTTTTGGTCATTACTCCTTCGGCTTTTTGGGTCAGTCCCTCGTCCACTCGACTGTCGTAATTTCTGGTCTTCATCTGCTGGTCTCAATGGCGGTGTCCACTCAAATCGTCCGATGGTCTGACGTCATGGTCTTGCTAGGACTTAGTTTTTTTTATGGTCGAGGATAGCTCAGGGTAGTCAACCTGCAGTGTGAATCCCTGAACTGGACTTTTTTTCGTACGACTTCGCAAAGAATTGCCAGCCCGGGAATCGAACCCGGGGCTTATAGATTACAATCCAACCCTATCCCGCCTGTAGACACATGCACCTTTTGGATACATGTACCTATGTTTACAATTTTTTTAGGAATTACATGAATCGTATTTTACAGTACAACAAATCGTATGTGAAAAACTTAATAGAAATCATAGGTACCATATGAAACCTCGTACAAACTGTTAATCAAAGTGTTTTATCGTTGACTAATGTATCCTTAGCACTTAAGAAGAGGACTACTACTCCGTTCAGATCAATGATATGCAACCTGCGGTACAGGCCCAGTAGAGAATGCATGTACAGTATACAGCATCCGTGGGTGATACAAACGTATGTAAACCTCTTATCAATCAATCATCATCTTAAACACTCACAGTCATATCTACCTGTAAAATCTGTGTTCAGTCCAATTTTATTTAGTTCAGTATGTGTATACACTATCTATTATAGACATCTATGTGTACAGTGCCACATACATGCTTTATTTAACTACTCGTTAAGGCATCATTCGTCAGCGTACATGTGTACATAATAAATATATGTATGTATCTGTACTGTACGTTTAAACAAGCTAGAATTGCAGCTGCAGGAACCCACTGCCAATTACAGCCATGTACCAATTGTATGTGCACTCTGGCCGATGAACAGTTGCGCAATTTGTATCACGCACAAATCCAAGTGAATGCGAAATTCATGGCGCAGCAGGACTTGGTATCTTTGTTGGCTTGATATTCCTATCATTGAGGAACGCTACTTAGCTGATATCACTGGCAGAATTTTGATATGCACACCTTAAAGTGAGTGCGAATATACGGTGGGCGTCTTTTTACCATCAGTATAATCTATCTACATGGCCAAATTGTTGCATTTAATAGTGTATTCAAAATAAACCGTTTATTTAAAATACACCAGACCACAGCCTTCTGAATGTTCTTTTTTTAGACGGAAGACCACCAAGAACTGAATGATCACTGCTGTATTTGTGCGCAGGTGGTGGGTACCAGCAGGAAAAGAGACATTTGCATCCACTCAGTATTTGTAACAAGATATATGTAGATAGTAGTTCACGTATAGCACATACCTTTGGGTCCTAATGCTTTTTCGGCCAACCTGACAGGATACGTCATATACTGGAACTTTGACCTACAACGCGCATATACACCAAATCCAAACCCTGTCTATCAATGCCATGCGAAAGATATAAGCTAAAAATTCGAGGTGATTGCCCACGACCAAATACACCTTTCACTCGAGTGAGACGTTTAGGCATGCGTGCATGGAGCATCATTACACTTCACACAGTACATGTTACAATTCAGGTGGCTTGCACTGTATCTATGTCACAGAAATGGCATATCAGAGAGTAGAGTCGAGGATATAGATACTACACACTCTCGCGCACTGACAGCACAGATGATATAATAATCCTGAGTTTCAAATAATCAAAAGCTCGTGTCAAAGGGTGGCAATATTGTATACTCGGTCTCGAAATAGCATTTTTTTTTAGAGTATGAATCTAGTGAGGTCTACATATTCTGTGTGACTTCTAATTATTCAGTTTGAGATGTACGCCAATGTGGTGCGTACAAGTAAAGCGGGAACAATATAAAATTCGGTAAGATACTAACTTCTGAGAGAGGATTTAATCTTACTCATGCGTTAATCCTGTACCCACCCATAACTATAGTAGCAGATTGTTGCGGCGCTTACTGATGGATCAGACCCGCACCAACAAGCACAGGTTTGTGCGCACTTCGAAATTAACCAGCAAAGAAAAACGGTGTAGATCCGGTTGAGGCCTTGCCCTCCTCAGCAACCTCGCGCATCCACACGCCACATACCGACCTAATTCCTTCAGGGTTCAACGATAAACACACACAGGACTATATTCTTTATAGCCCAGAAGCGGTGGCCGCGTCTACCGCTGTGAAGCTGCGCATGTGTACGGCATTTCTTTCCCCACAGGAGATGATCTTATTTTCGTCGAATTGCATTTTGTAGACTTTGGCATCTCGGAATTCGTTGAATTTGAACAGCTCCGTGCCCGTGCGCCAGTCCCAGGCAATGATGGTCTGAAATGAAATCAATGGTAATATGCTTTATAATCAGAAAATTCGCTGAGTATGCCTAATGACCTATACATTACTAGGACAATATATCTTTGTGGAATCACTTGTTTGGTATGGCTAATGGTCTGTAGAACATTCCAAAGAATGCCCTGTCAAGAGAACACCGGCTGAGTATTCATAGTCCAGCCATTATTCGCATGAGAACTTGATTACTGACAAATCTTCAGGCCAGGTATTAAAAGCGAAATGTAAATGCAACGTACAAATGCCAGTACATCACATAAAACGTACCGTATCATAGGACCCGGTGAGAAGAATACGATCGTTAAATGTCAGACAGCGAACCAGATGTGTATGACCGCGAAGAGTGTTGAGGAGCTTCCCGCTTCTGTAGTCCCACACTTTAGCGGTGAAATCGGACGACCCTGTCACAACATAGTTTCCTCGTAGATAGACGCAAGCAATGCCTGTAGATTGGTATGTGTCAGGATTACTCAAGGTAGACGCTAGCAATTGTTTTGGTTAAATATGTGCAAGTTAGATAAACCTGCAAGTAGCTGTTGCCGTCGAATGCACGTTAGTCTGCTGATAGTTATGAGGGGCACTATGCAGGTGGTCACCATAGGATGCGGTCTACTACTATTGATGAGGATGTGATAGCATGGATGTGTACTGGATATGTGTCAGCCAAAACGTTGTTGTCCTAAGGCGTTCCTTTTCATTGAATTGAAAATAGAAATCAAAGTTGCCTGCCTACAAATGCTTTTTATCGTTGAATCGCTTGCTAGATTGTCTTCAGTGAGGACAGAAGTCGTTTGTGTGCTGCCGTCACCAAAAGTTCGGTCTGCTAGCTTTAACCTTCGATAGATACAAGCAACGACTGCAGCCAGTTGTTCTTAAATACTGCGTGGTAATATCAAAACAGGTAGACACGTCCAATGCCTGAAGGCGATGCTCCGTGTGCAATATGTTATCTCCACTGCGGGTAGACAAGGGAAGACTGTACGTGTTCATATATGGCATGCAGGTGTCATTGTGCGCAGACGGAGGCTAGATAACTGCCATGTCGGGTGCGTGTACGTGCAGTAGATACACACCTCGCTGATGACCCACTAAATGCCGCAACTCTTCGCCCGTTTTGAGATCCCACACAATGGCACCATGGTCACCAGACACCGAAACGATCACTTCGTCATTGGCCTGGATCATGTTCACTGCCGCCTATAACACAATACAAAGAGTACATACAGCAGGACAGGGGGGGGGGGAGTGATGTGATGAGAAGTCGAGATGTGGGCAGTACTAGCACACAGGCCAAAACTTGCCACCAATACACAAACTAGAAAACGCCGACAATAGCCACAAGCGAGCTCAGAGGTTGAGTTGAAGAACAACTTTTCGGAGGAGGGAGATTAGCATTGTAATTTACAGTGATCACCAAGAGCGACTTGCCAATGGCAGGAAAGTTCTAGCTCTCTACTAGATGATAATGGATAACCAACCAACTGCGAAATGGGGCAGTCCTCAAACAAATGCAATAAACCTTTACGCCCTTCTGAGGGATATGCTTGCAGACTAGCAAGTCTCTACATACCTTGTGAGACGTGAGTGTCCTGAAGCAGTGGTAACCAGGGTCCCTACAGCCGCATCTGCGCAACACATTCGCACAACATGCGCTCCACATCTTGATGGTCTTGTCTCGCGAACAGCTCAGAATCAATTGGTCTACTTCTCTCACCAGCACACACAATACAGGCAGGGTGTGTCCCTATTGCGTTGAAGAGGTAAGGTGATGAACAATTAGTCTTCATCTCTCATAGACGCACAAAGTACGGGCGGTATGTGGTCTTCGTGAGTATTATGTGGGCTAGTCAATTGTCTATTCCTCACATCAGTACGCACATTTTAGCCAGAATGTGGCCTTATGTGAGAACGAGAAATACAGTACGTACTTTAAGTCTTCCGAAAGGATGTTGTCTGCTGAACAATGGCTAGTACACAATTCCCTCAGGTTTAAATGAGCGATAATTGCACAAAAACATTTTAAATTACACTGGGCCAGCGACTCGGATATATAAATTACAGACAACATAAAAAGGAAAACAGCCGAATCATGTACGATTTTGTAGAGAGTGGACGGAGCTAAGGATGATAAGCTGGGATCGACTATATATGCAT
>NW_014040366.1:100666-117839 GCF_001186125.1 Sphaeroforma arctica JP610 | reverse complement strand
CTAGCGTGTAAACAAATAAAGATACCTAAACCCTAAAACCCTAAAAACCTGGCGCAGGCAGTGGCGTGGACTGAACAGCATGCGAAGTGAGACCAGAAGCTCTATCTACTGCGTGCCATATGCAGGCATGGTCGTACGCATGTGCGGCGATCCTTGTGGTTATTCGTTGAGCGTGTGAAATCGAGTTGTTTATTAAATCAAAATCAAACTGCAACCTATTTGCTTTCAGAGACAACCTAAAATCACTTCTTCTTCAACATTGAAGCGAATAGACTTTGGTGGCTTCACGCCT
Source organism: Sphaeroforma arctica JP610 (assembly GCF_001186125.1). Lineage (NCBI taxonomy): Eukaryota > Ichthyosporea > Ichthyophonida > Sphaeroforma > Sphaeroforma arctica. The sequence goes on along the minus strand of NW_014040366.1, from coordinate 117,547 downwards.
CTACCATAGCTCAATAAAGTACATGTTCGCACATAAGAAGGATCTTTGTACGTGACCACCTCATTGAGAAGTTAATTGCAAAAACTCTTTTCAAGCTTGATAAACATATTAATATCACTAAAAAAAGTAAAGTGTGGCGCCAGAAGAGTCCCTTGTGTGATTGTGTGGTACATTTCATGATGACAACATACAAGTCCTTCCGTGTACACATCTGTAAACTTCAAAATACTGTGCAAACGAAGATTGTGACCAAAGTTTATAACGACACGTTTAGAATGTATCAGCATTTCTGCTTGCGGCAAGTTCTCGCTGACAAAAGCGCGAGTTTAACTGGATGCCTGGACTCCCACGACCGAATCGTGGAGTACGACATAATCACCATAACATTGCACTAAGCAGCAAAAGAATACACTTTTGCTACAATTTCCAAAACATTCCTCGAATAATCACGATATCTTATCATTCCGACACGTATCTCACGTGTTCTCGTGCGCTCTATTTTGCTGCACAAAAAGATAGGACAAAATCATTGCCTTGTTCTGCTGCACGTGAAGGTCGACAAATGCATTGGTTAATCAAGTTATTGCTCGCTCCAAACACGGGAATGATCCTTCCTCGGTGTTTCTCAATATTCTGTGGTGTCCGTATGAGCATGTCGTGATATATGTGGGCGCCCGTCATCGAACACGTTGAGCAATGAGCTGCACTTTAGAGATTGGAACTAAAATCGCTTGATAATCCTGTCCCTATCAAAAGTACACTACACCTTCACACCGTTATCTATCTGATTTAATAGTATGACCTTGTTATTTGGACTGCTCACTCCGGATAGATGATTCTGTTTCGATACTCCTCAATATTCTGGGGCGTCAGTATGACGAGGTCCCGCTGCTCTATATGGGCTCCCGTCATTGGGCATGTTGAGTTGCACTCCAGGCATTGGAGCCAACTCGAGTAGCTGTGAGTGACGGGGTGTTGTGGATATAAAACTGGTCAGCTAGGCGGTGAGAATCGCTGGATATGCAGCTTCTCTGCAAGTGCGCTATCGCTGGCTATTCAGCTTCTCTGCAAGTGCGCTATCGCTACAATTAATAAGCGGTGTATATTAATAGAAATCCTGGGTTATCACTCACGTACCTTCCATAAGCTTATGCAGTGAGAATACGCACATACACATGGTTAGTTAGAACTTGTATCGTAGACCTAAACACGCTCACTATCACCGCTTCATCGTATGACTTCAAATTATATATAGTATAGCTGATACATTATCAAGCATACATAGTAGTGTTGGTACACAATTGAGCACATAGATCCTTCTTGCATCGAAGATCGCACATAAATACTCAGCCAGTCACACCTGAGAACATGTCCCGATGGTGACATAGCAGGCATTACCACTTCGCTCAATGTGATCCCATCCAGAAAGCCAGGCAGTGGATTCTCATTCTCAGCCTGTCAGAAATAGAAAGGATAGGTTATCAAGCGATACAAAGAAGTATTGTGTATTGTAATATTCTTCCATGGCCTTGGCTTTCAGGCTATTCTAATTCCATAAATAGCCATAATCAAGTAGTCCGACGATTGCCGACAACGCACGCGGACGTCTGGCCATATAGTGGATGGGTTGAGCTGTTCACTGTAGTTCAGATACTACAGCTCTGCGCGGCTGCACATCTAGTGATTCACAATAATAGGATACGAGTCTACCCAGAACGATAGAGCACAGAATCCACAACAAACCAATTCTCGCCGCACGCGCATGTATTAACTATAAATCTGAGACATGAAGCAATGGCGAAGTCTCAAATAGTGGCCGTACTTACCTTATCCTCCTCGTTGAGTTCCCCATTCATGAACCTCAACCGCCTTGTCGTGTGTCTGGCCTTGTACTCCGCTAGACATTAGCACGAGACAACAGCAATCGTGTCAGAAATGAGTCATGATCGAGGGCAGGTATAGCCAGAAAACGATATCTCGAGCTAAACTGCTAATACTTCTATATGATATTCATATGATGCAAAACGAAAACAAACACGACCACAGAGAGCCGGGACACCGCAGTAGATACAGATTACAGACTTCACCTCAAGTAGTCACTGTTCAAGAAGTAGATAAATTCATAATTTTTGGTGTGTACTCAGCGGCACACCAATAATGCAGACGTATCGTACGATACCAAGGATAACCACTAACAGAACTCAATTATCGATCATTCCAGAAAAAAAATACACTTCTGACACGAGTGAGCTCTGCTGTAGTAGTGGGTTGTTCGTATACCTTCGTCGTCGTCATCATCCGAGCTTTCTGTCTTCGCTCTCCTACTAGAACCCACACGCTTCACAGTGCCAGATGTTCCTCTTGCCTTTTTCTTCGCTGGTTGTGATGAGGACTGCTCGTCCCTCAATACCGGCGCTTTGCCCGTGCGCTTGGCTTGTACATTAAGCTCTGCCAAAATGATCATCAAAGGTTGATAGATAAATAAAAACAGAACTAATATATATATATATATCTGTGGTCTGGTAAATATATGGTTACCCACTCGTAAAGATACATATCCATGAAGACATATATAATCGTAGCATAACAAGTGGTGTAGCAAGTGCAAACGAATGTACTCACTATACTCAGAGCATCTACCTATGTAACTGATTTCCGACTCGAAGTGTAGCACAATAGAAGTCAATTCGGATCATCAAATGCGTTTCATTTCTTTATATATGTATAATTTAAACGCGTTTCAGAAACGCGGCGTGCCACTGTGGCACGCACTACACATTGTAACCGAGAAACTTACATAAACCCCCATGATATGCCACTTATCCATCAATAACGCAAATTGGTATGTTTTTATGTATAATTCTATCGGACCTGACCAATTTAATATTTCATTGGTTGATTACTGATACCTAGATATGTGCATTAACTACTATATGGGTCTTGTTTGCGCCGGTATCATCGTCAAGGTGATTAAAAACCATAAAATACAAATACCATGCCCAACATACCATGTCGTTCCCTGTTCTTCACAAGCTTTGGTTCACCTTTCTCATTGAGGTAATACCGGGGATCTACCAGCTCCTTTTTCTTCAACAGAGACCTGTAGAAATTGGAGCACTTTGTCCATGTGGAAATAGAAACAACCGTTGTAGTCAGAATCTCCGCACTACAACTATTCCAGACACCAATTCGCTGAGTTGATGAGTTTATAGAAAGGCGAGCACACAAGGTGTTGCGAAATAGTTCGCATGTGTTACCGAATGACGAATTTTCCTGCCATTAATTGCAATGCACTCTTGAAAGTAGACCTAAACTTAACATGCCTCTGCCAATCAAAACTCTTCCGTACACAAATGTGGTTAGCGACCAAGAGCACCCATAGTGTACAACCGCCTGAATTTCAGTCTAACAACACAACTGCTTCGACTAAAGTTAACTGCTTCAGATGATACACAATGTGACAATGTCTTTCTCGATATGACACGTCCGCGGGTTAGGCACTTACCTGATAGCCCACTCGACCCGGGATGACCTTGCTGAACTCGCCCCATTGCCCCTCAGAACCACGCTCCTCCAACCTCTTCAGAAAAAGTGCCTTTTCATGCTCTTTCCATTCATCAAGTCTAGATGCTTCACCGGGCGCATTAAACCGGTAGTAGTACTCGTTAGGGTTTTCATGAAATTTCTGTGACGATTACAGCGGTGATTGGCGTGAGATAGCAACATTGTACAGTTAACAATCGATCCAGTTGGCGTGTCAGGTTGAAGAGTAAAATGAAGGAGTGAGGGCCGTCTCTACAGCAGGTCACCGGATGTGTCTGCTGTAGAATATGACCCGGTACACTCACGACTCGCACCAAAAGATGCACATTCGCCAAAGAAAAACCAGTTCTGTGCCATAGAGCTCTTGCGACAGTCACAACAAGATCACACACGCTTTCCACGTGTCAGGGAGCAGCAGTGGGTGGGAATATAGAAATTACACGTGCACCATCGTATACCTGTAAATTGGGTAGAGTAACTGCAAAGGACTTGTCTGCATCTTAAATGGCACTCCCAAGAACTCACTGGATACCCCACACAACACAACGTCATACCCCGTAAGCTTTCCTCTGTACTTTCGACATTTTCGTTATATCTAGCTGCGTGCTTGTTTCCATCCCGCTGTGCTTAGTACTAGTATTTCGGCTGTTACGTAGAATGCATAGATATAAAAATGAGACACACTAAGAAGGATCCACAAGACAGTAATAGGGGTAATCGGATGCTTCTTCCAACGTCAGAGTAATTCAAACGACAGTGCGTGTGATATCCACAGTAAAGGTACACGCAGAATTGCTAGCAATACAAAGAAAGTGATAAGCCGCCCAGTAAGCAGAAAATGACAGACATGAGATTGAGTTGGTATCAAATGCAACATTATGATGGGTATACAATACAAGGATAATCAGCAACAGGCACCCAAACAACAATATAGTAAGTGTACAATACACCAATAATCAGCAACAGACAGCCGAACAACAATATAGTAAGTGTATAGCACAACAATAATCAGCAACAGACATCCAAACAACAATATAGTAAGTGTACAATACAACAATAATCAGGAACAGACCAATATAGTAAGTGTACAATACAACAATAATCAGGAACAGACACCAGTAAGTGTACAATACACCCATAATCAGGAATAGACACCTGAACAACAATGTAGTAGGTGTACAATACAACAATAATCAGCAACAGACACCCGAACAACAATATTGTAAGTGTACAATACACCAATAATCAGGAACAGACACCTGAACAACAATATAGTAAGTGTACAATACAACAAATAATCAGCAACAGACACTCGAACAGACATTGAAGTGAACGTTCATGTGCAGAACACGTTGTCAGTTACAGACCATCTCATAACTCATCAATGCTCTGCGATTTACAACTGACATATTTTGTAATAGCTCGACAGCTAACAACTTACCCTTGGCTCTTCTTCTGAGGCTTCTTCGCAGCTGTCGATGGGAAACAATTTCGACGAATTGTTGCGATTAGATTGGAAGGATTGTTCGCCTATCGTGCTCACAGATAATTGTTAGTGTGTCTACATCGCAATACACTCAAGCATACAGCTGGACCGGCTTCCCAGAACAAGACTATGATACTCGATGATCACAGTCACATGCGGTGGTGTATGTATATACCTTACTGATGAACGATAAATATAAAAATGAATAACTTCTGTTGGACGGACACGGACTATTCGTTTGGACTTTGTACGTCTACTCCCAACGTTTCAGTCCACCAGAAAGTGTCAGAAAACAATCACACGCCACATCACGCGTCTACCCCTTCGACTATGGGGAAATAAACCCGGTTATTCGTTATGGTTAAAAGTCTCGAGGATATCACAACTTGTGTTTATGTCAAACCTTTTGCCTTTGCCTTTGGTTTCGGCGCGCTCTCCCGGGTTGATTCGCCTGATGAGCAGGCAATCCGACTCCGGATATTCGTGTAGAACTCCGAGTCTGCCACGGACATACTGTCCGCCAATAATTGCTGCAGGCAGGACGGATGGCGGTGTCAGACTACGAATTAACTAGAAACGGAAAGAGCTACTACACACATGGCAATGGATCAAGCAGAGGCACGCGGCCACGAGCTACTAAACAGCGCAGTCAACGTACCAGACAAGCACAGCTGACAATAGACACACACGACACCGACAAAGATACGCCACAGTCGCCTATGAATAGCAGGTATGTTTCTATAGGAGAAGCATACGTACTCTGCCACATTGTCAACTCGTCTCATATTGTTCCAACACTTTAGATGGAGTTCGCAAGCAGACTAGAGGGCGAGATCTTCGCACACAACAAAACTGTAGTGTATTCGAATAGGCGTGCCAGTCTGTGCCTTCTGCTACAACAGGTTTTGGGGTTTGGGATATCATTCTGGCAGTGTTGTAATCTTTTACGGAGTACTGGAGCCACCATGTAAAATCATGAAACAAACCAACAAGATGCAAATGTACTGCATATACAAGCCCAGATTACTGATTGGTATATATATATATATATATATATAATAATCATACCCTGGTAAGAAAGAAGTGCATTATCCTTACTGAACCTAAATTCATAGTTCGGACATCGTAAAAACGGCACAGAACACACAGTTGCTTATATACAACGCATAGTAATCGCTTGGTCGGAAGAATACAAGCAAACCGCACCCGCGTGCTACATAGTGATGTACGCACCTCATCGTCGCCACAATCGATTAAGCCGATCATGACCTCCTCTTCCGTCATCTCTGGAAATAAGTCTTGGACCCATCTGATCCTCTTCTTCTCTCGTGCCTTCAGAAGATTTTGCATCTGGATGTTAACAAGCGGCACAGTCAGTCTAATGTTGTGAGAACCTCACCACGCTGCGATAGGTTGGGTTTCGAGATAAATTGGGCAATTTGCACAGTTGATAGCCGGCACCACACAAATAGGATGATAGCATAACGAATGGTTCAATAACAATTGAATGTGTTCGGGCCGTAGTACATGGCTGTATGCAAGTGTGTCGTCGCGGGAGTGAGATACTTTGAAACCTTCAATAAGAGACAGGTACGCACCTTCTGCCTGTTGTTCTGCTGCAAGAGCTGTGCAGATGACAGCTCTTCTGGGAGCAAGTCGTCTCGCAGCAGATTGCGACCCACGGTTGCCACACTGTAGGACGGTGAGACATTTTTGTGTGTGAGCAGAAAGTGCGGTGTACACATTGTGTGCGGGCGGATGGTGCATTTGCATGCCAGGCAGCAGGCTTTGTATGCTAGAGTGGGCGCACGGTGCACACTTCCCGGACTAGAAGTTGCCACGGTGGAATTCTGACAGTGTCCATTCTATTGTACAAAACGATTACACTGGTGCACAGATCAGTTGACCCATTGTATTCAATACGATTAGATATTCCGGCAATATTAGCAGAACCAAGAGAAAAAAACAGTATGTGAACGAGAACATGCTTAGTTTGTCCTACCTTTCGTCGATACAGAATTGCCCCAGAAGGGTTTTTCTTTCCTCCTCCTCCAAGTCTCCTACTTTCGCCTTCTCTTTACCTTTATCCCCGAATTGGGTCTGTTCGTATGCGTTGTGGCGAAGATTATTTCATGTTCTTATAGACGCGCAAAACAGTGCTGGAACCAGCTGATCAACTGACCAGAAATAGTGAACCGCACACAAATCTTTACTACACTTCGGCTGTTCAACTGAAGATTGAATGTATGTCGCATCCGTTGTAGACAACGAGGAAACCACTTCCCTTACGTTATCTTGGGCTCTATTATTCATAGTATATTGCAATTTTAAGTGCGTGATTCAGCTGTTTGTGCACTGTAGCGGGCGTTAGTTTTGAAGACCGCGAGCGAGAAAAAAAAGTCAAAGTATCCAACAGGTGATTAGTCTTAACTGTCACCCGGTGGACAGAGAAGAAGAGGCATAGACCAGGAGATACACTGCACACCCTGGCTACGCTACAATGTAGATTGATAGAACCATGTGATGTGCACAGGAAGGTGTTTTTGGTCAATGTAGGGTATACTTTGACAATAAAACTCTAATGTGATATATAGAAGCGCACACACTGGTCATCACAACGACAAAAGCTGTTGGAGCACAATCCAGATCAGAAATCTATGACAACGACTTGAACGTACACGCATACACACCGTTGAAAATTCATCGACCCTTCCGGTCGCTGAGCTCTCGCTGAGTGGCTTTTGAGCTGATCCTGAATTGTTGGCGGTAGTCATTTTCTTCTATTGCGAGGTGAAGGCTTGTGCGACTATGATTAACTGGCTTTCTACAAGTGTGTGCAGTCGTGCGTATGAGAATGGTAGATATTATTCCCTATACGCATTGGATGGAAGACAAAAGTTATGTCGAAGAAAAGTGACTGGGGACTGGGGGGGTGAAATTTGGATGGATGCATCCGCGACTCGCGCGAGCGTTCGAGCGTTGCAGATGTAAATATTATGCAGACTTCTTGTTGACTTGTCGTGCAGTGGGCAGAGGGCAGTGGGCAGAGGGCAGTGGGCCGGTGGCCCGGTCTGATGACTGGAGACTTGACTCTGAATTCTGGAAGAGTCTGGAGTCTAGTCTCCTATTGGCTGTTTTTGCCGCCTTCCCTCTGAAAACTGAAAACTGGAAACTGAAAACAATGAAGTCCAAACTCACCACTCACCAGTCACCACTCACAGTCCCCGGTCACCACTCCCCCGTAGCATACAGCTCGAGTTTCCACATTTGCGACATTAATGATTAAATACATAGAGACAGATTTTATTGACCCTCTGTGATCCTCTGGAGGAGATGGACGACGGGGCTCTCTCTGAAAAAAAACGATCCCCCTTGAAGGATGATGTTGTAATTTTTTGGTTTTTTGTTCATTGTAGCCTCTAAAAAAGACAAGAAAGTTACGTTTTGTTTTTATTTATTTGGGTTTGTTGTAAAATCTAAAATAAGGCTGGTGCTGGGGCCTGGGTCTGGGGGTGCTTTGAAGTACGTTATTTATATTCTCACATCACGTCGCTATTCTTTACATATGAATACCAAGTTTATTTAACTACCTCTTGTGCGTAATTACCACCATTCACCAGTCCTTCTACAATTACACACGAGCTTATCACTTCCTTCTATTCCATCTAATCAGGAATACATTGCTAACCCTATATAGCCCAGAAACCTATCCGCAACCAGAGGTCACCTTTGCTGTTACGCTATGCCGAAGTCTAAGTCCTCTAAGTCTCGCACAACAACGACTAAGAGTGATGTTTCTAACGTGAAAGCTGTTACTTTGGCCAGGTGGGTCTTACCTGTACGATCAGGGCGCTGCGTTCGATTGTTCTCGGGAACTGATTGAGTTTAAATATTTAATATCATAACATGCACTTATGCCCAAATTCAAATAGCTTCCTACATAGATTAGAGTTGGCTGTTAAATGTGCCTTGTGTATTTCGAATGTTCGTATCCGGACTTCACCTGTGTATTTGTACAAGTTAGCCCCTGGTTAGTTATAAAAGTTGCACTTTTTGAAAGTACTTATATACATGCTTTTTATATGTATAGATGTATTCGAAAGATATATAGAATTTGGATGTGCAGACATACGCGAACAAAATCTATGTACAAGTAATATATAATATGTATATACATAGTTCAACTATATGTAATGGACTATACTCGTATTTTTATGCGTTCATCCAACTGGGTGTCCTGAGTTTGATTTTTAGTATACTTTTAAACATACTTATACACATGTATACATGAATATATATGTATATATATAAATATTACAATTGTCCAACGCGTATGTATAATGGTCGAATTGACAGTCTAACTGTAGGCTATAAGTTCATCCTCATGCAGGTAAAGGCGTATATATTGTACGCGGAGTTAACGGGCCATGCCAGCGCACGGCAACCTTCCAATAATTCAGTAAATTCGTACTTTATGATTTTCTTATATATATATATATAAGAATGCAATATCCAAGAACGAAGCGTGCATATCCGAATAATTTTTGACAGGGGATTGCATATAGACACTACACTCTTAGTGTGCGAATTGCCATGGAGAAATAGGTCTGGTTATTTTGCGAATACTTGTCTACTGTTATTTTGCACCCCAGTAGATTCGCCTGCACGGTTGCCGATAGTCCTCGCAGTGAACTTGACCAATGAACATTTCGTCAATTCTGTTTCCCTGTTTCCTGTATTATGTAGTGGCCTTGGCGAAAGCTCTACTGCGTACGTTCAAGTACACTGCTCACAGCTTGTGCATTGTTCGTCGCATATACGTATGTATGTGGTGTTCCAATACCAACTAACATGCTTCACTGCCTTTATTACAGACTAAACAAAGAGATGTTACAAATTACTATTGAGCCGCCCAAAAACTGCACGTAAGGCTTGTGCTTCGTTTACCTTTTTGTTTTTTGTTTTTGAGGGTTGTTGCACTTCACTTTCGATTGTTACTTTTGTACATGGTGCTGTGGTTTGTTCTGCAGACAGCATTAACCTTGTTGCTCTAAAATCACACCCATATTGTCAGCGCTTCATTCATCAATGATAATTTAATGGAGTGGCGGGCGACAATTGTGGGCCCGGATGGCACACCCTACGAAGGCGGCGTCTTCATTTTAAAGCTCAGCTTCAGTGACAGGCACCCGTTCGTGCCCCCTAAGGTAGTGTAAGCGGACGGTAGGTTCCTGGGTGCAAGTTTTTGATTAAGCTAGAGCCCTGTTGTGTATTTCGCTGACTTTAGTCTAGTGTGTCATAGTTTGCTTGCATTCTAATTCCGTAACTATGTGTGGAACGCCAAGCGAAAGTGTTGGGATCGTGTCTACACCGTGTAGCCCTGACGCTTTGCATGCAACCATCATTCAGGTTACGTTCATGACCAGGATTTTCCACTGCAACATCTCGGCCAAAGGAGAAATTTGCCTGGACATACTGAAGGTACGCTGTTTTATGACTTGTGCCTATTTTTGCCTCTTTCGGACCTTGTAGTTTCAATTTGCACACCTCTGACTCTATGAGTTGTCACCCGCAGACTGCAGTTTTTATAAAGTCTGGAACATTATTATAATGTTTAAAGCGCCCTCGTACATTTTGCAAATTATATTAGAAATTGCAGTTGCCTGTCCGCAGCCTCATAACGGGTTGAACGTTTCTACACCATTCTGTCATAGCCTCCTAACTAGTACAATTCTGTTGCTTTATGCGTAGTAGGGTATAAATATCACTGGGTTACGGACTTACGGGTGTGATGACTGTTGTCGGCGATATCTACACAGCCTTGAGGCTTGAGCCTATATAAATACATATTTTATATTCTTTAAAAGTTTTGCTTCTCAACCAATCATATGGGCCATGTTTAATTTACAGTTCATTGGTCTATTGTAACCGAACCCTACAAACCCTAAATATTGTTAGTTGTACATTGTACACTTCTATTTACATGGTAGTCTCTTCATAGAAGAATAAATTGTAGCACGCAACATGGAACTGGACCCCTGTGAGGAAAATGCGATGCTGGGCTTGTCATCAAGAGCATTTGCCAGAAACGCTTATACAAACGTGTATTCGACTCCTATGGCATCGGTCTAGCTAAATCGCACACCTGTCCTATCCCGATACTGTTGATAATCTTCGACCATGTGCGTGGTCATTAATTCCCAATCGGTTCTTCATCACAGGACAAGTGGAATCCTTTCCTCACGGTGTCCAAGATTTTGCTATCTATCGGAGTTTTACTGGAATGTCCGAATCCAGGTATGCATCAATGTCGGTGTAGTTGCAACACCTGCGCGGACGTGGTGGTGTCTTTATTCAGCCGAATGATCTGGCATCTCTCGTTTCGTTTTAGCACTTTAACTGTCTTATCAGATATGTTGTTCCCGCCTACTATGTGATTACCGTGTTCTCTAGTGCCACAGCAATATCCACGTGCATGTCTTATTGCATTTTAGAGGCGTATCTGTATCGTAATCAGAGCCATATGTCCATCGACAGCCAGCGGTAGTCTCGCGCAGTGCTAATGACTGTTTACTTTAAACACGTGCTCTCACTTCAGCCCAAGGTTCGCCTTACTTTACGCTACTCCAGTTTCTAGTATCGATAGCCTTAGAGCGTACAGCCTAGCACTAATATGATATCTGTGTTCATAAAACGCCATCTATTTTATGCGTGCATTCAACGCAGACGATCCTTTGGAACCTGAGATTGCGCATCTGTGGCGAACCAATCGCGAACTCCATGATGCGCAGGCAGTGGCGTGGACTGAACAGCATGCGAAGTGAGACCAGAAGCTCTATCTACTGCGTGCCATATGCAGGCATGGTCGTACGCATGTGCGGCGATCCTTGTGGTTATTCGTTGAGCGTGTGAAATCGAGTTGTTTATTAAATGAAAATCAAACTGCAACCTATCTGCTTTCAGAGACAACCTAAAATCACTTCTTCTTCAACATTGAAGCGAATAGACTTTGGTGGCTTCACGCCTCTACCATAGCTCAATAAAGTACATGTTCTCGCATAAGAAGGATCCTTGTACGTGACCACATCATTGAGAAGTTAATTGCAAAAACTCTTTTCAAGCTTGATAAACATATTAATATCACTAAAAAAAGTAAAGTGTGGCGCCAGAAGAGTCCCTTGTGTGATTGTGTGGCACATTTCATGATGACAACATACAAGTCCTTCCGTGTGCACATCTGTAAACTTCAAAATACTGTGCAAACGAAGATTGTGACCAAAGTTTATAACGACAGTTTAGAATGTATCAGCATTTCTGCTTGCGGCAAGTTCTCGCTGACAAAAGCGCGAGTTTAACTGGATGCCTGGACTCCCACGACCGAATCGTGGAGTACGACATAATCACGTCGAGTTTCATAACATTGCACTATGCAGCAAAAGAAAACTACTAAAACGAAGAGAATACACTTTTGCTACAATTTCCAAAACATTCCTCGAATAATCACGATATCTTATCATTCCGACACGTATCTCACGTGTTCTCGTGCGCACTATTTTGCTGCACAAAAAGATAGGACAAATTCATTGCCTTGTTCTGCTGCATGTGAAGGTCGACAAATGCATTGGTTAATCAAGCTATTGCTCGCTCCAAACACGGGAATGATCCTTCCTCGGTATTTCTCAATATTCTGTGGTGTCCGTATGAGCATGTCGTGATATATGTGGGCGCCCGTCATCGAACACGTTGAGCAATGTACTGCACTTTAGAGATTGTAACTACTGATAATACTGTCCCTATCAAAAGTACACTACACCTTCACACCGGTATCCATCTGATTTAATAATATGACCTTTTTATTTGAACTGCTCACTCCGGATAGATGATTATGTTTCGATACTCCTCAATATTCTGGGGCGTAAGTATGACGAGGTCGCGTTACTCTATATGGGCTCCCGTCATTGGGCATGTTGAGTTGCACTCCAGACACTGGAGCCAACTCGAGTAGCTGTGAGTGACGGGGTGTTGTGGATATAAAACTGGTCAGCTAGGCGGTGAGAATCGCTGGCTATTCAGCTTCTTTGCAAGTGCGCTGTAAGCCACATTCAGAAAGCGGTGTATATTGATAGAAATTCTTGGTTATCACTGCGATAAACAGAATATCCCAATCAGTCTCACGTACCCTCGATAAGTTTTATGCCGTGAGAAATACGCACATGGACAGGGGTAATTTGAGCCTGTACCTTAGACCTAAACACGCTCACGATCACCGCTTCATCTTATGACAAAGTAGATACTCAAATTATACATGGTCTAGGTGATACACAATCAAGCATGCATAGTAGTGTTGGTACACGATTAAGCACATATATCCTTCTTGCACCGAAGGTCGCACATAAATTCTCAGCCAGTCATAGCTGAGAACATGTCCCGATGGTGACATAGCAGGCATTACCACTTCGCTCAATGTGATCCCATCCAGAAAGCCAGGCAGTGGATTCTCATTCTCAGCCTGTCAATAACAGGTTGTCAGGCAAGGATATGTTATCAAGCGATATAAAGAAATATCGAGTATTGTGATATTCCTCCATGACCACGTCTTTCAGGCTATTCTAATTCTACATATAGCCATAATCATGTAGTCCAACGATAGCCGACAACGCACGCGGACGTCTGGCCATGCAGTAGATAGATTGAGCTGTTCAATGTAGTTTAGATACTACAGCTCTATGCGGCTGCACATCTGGTGATTCATAATAATAGCATACGAGTCTACTCAGAACGGTAGAACACAGAATCCACAACAAACTAATTCTCGCAGCACACGCATGTATTAACTACACGGAGCGATGGCGAAGTCTCTGCTAGTGGCCGTACTTACCTTATCCTCTTCGTTGAGTTCCCCATTCATGAACCTCAACCGCCTTGTCGTGTGTCTGGCCTTGTACTTCACTGGACATTTGTAAAAGACAACAGTAATTGTGTCAGAAATGAGTCATGATCGAGGCGAGATACCTATGACATTCATGCAGAAAACACCACTCAATCCCTTCGGCAGGTATCGTCCGACCAACGATCTCTCGAGCGAAACTGCTAATACTTCTGTATGATACAAAACGAAAACAAACACGACAACAGATAACAGAGACACCACAGTAGATACAGATTACAGACTTTACCTGCACCCAAGTAGTCACTGTTCAAGAATTAGATAGATTCATAGTGATTGCTTTGCACTCAGCAGCACACCGATACAGATCATTTTCATGCTGACGTATCGTACGATACCAAGGACGGCCATCAACAGGACTCGGTTATCGATCAATCCAGAAACAATACACTTCTGACACGAGCGAGCCCTGCTGTGCTGTAGTAGTGGGTTGTTCATATACATTCGTCGTCGTCATCATCCGAGCTTTCTTCCTTCGCTCTCCTGCTAGAAGCCACACACTTCACAGTGCCAGTTGTTCCTCTTGCATTTTTCTTCGCTGGTTGTGATGAGGATTGCTCGTCCCTCGACGCCGGCGCTTTGCCCGTGCGCTTGGCTTGTGCATTAAGCTCTGCCAAAGTGACTATCAAAGGTAGATAGATAAATATAAAACAGAACTAATTCATATATATATATATATATACATAGCTGTGGTCTAGTAAATAATTTGTATATTCTGTGTTGCAGAAACGCGGCGTGGCGCTGTGGCACCCACTACACATTGTAACCGAGAAGCTTAAATAAACCCCCTTGATATACCACTTATCCATCAATAACGCAAAATGGCGTGTTTTTATGTATACTTCTATAGGACTTGACCAATTGAATTTTTCGTTGGTTAATTGCTGTATGGACAGCTTTATTTAGATATGTGCATTGATTACTATATGGGTCTTGTTCGCGCTTATATCATCGACAAGGTGATAAACAAAATCAATAAGACACAATCCGAGAAATCTTCCCGTCAATCGATGGCGCTGGATAAGTAGCCAGAAGACGTCATCAAGCCCGACCCTCTTTTGTATGTTTTCATTTGCTATTTGTTGCTAGAGCCTCTCAAACTAATTACATCTTTAAATTTCAAAAGTATAGGTACATTCAATAATCACAGCCTTCGGATAGCCCTAACGTTTCGCCAATGCACAAACTAACTCCCATTCAATGATGGCTACCCGCTGCTGAGCCTCCACGTCGCATTTGAAAGTGTCGAAGTCAGTCTCGTGGCCCCTTCTTATTGCTGTACTCTCATATATCATTTCATTGAAATTATCGAGCCACAGCATGTCTCGTAGTCTAGGCAAGCGTTCACCTTGTAGACTTACGTAATCCTCAAAATTTGCATCAAAGGAACTGTGAATTCTTCCGCACTGTGCTTAAGCTTGGATTTTTTTTTTTGCCTTCCCTATGTGTGCTCCTGGCTCCAAATAATTTGTGCAAAAACTTGTTTGTTGATGAAAGTTTGGATAAACCATACTAAAGCCTCGGATATACATGTATTCGATCAAAAACTTCTTCTATGACTCTCCCCAATAATTGCTTTTAGAATTCGGTACAACATGAGCCTTCACTTTGCCAAAGTCTAGATTTAGTCGTTGCCTCATATAGGTTTTAAACTGCACCCAATTTTCTGGAAAGTAGACAGCACCCCACGAACACGGAGTTTGAGAAAGATATGGTTGGAATTTTGGAGCTTGCCGACCGACATATTGAACGCTATCATACCGAACCCGTGGATGGACCAATTCATTTATCTTAGGAGAGTATAAGCTCACCCCCACTATCGCCGTTGAATCGACTGTGGGATCGTATCTTGCATTCAAAACATTATGCTTCGCCCATATATACCAGAAGGGGGAAACCTCGATATCATCTTCTAAAAAGACTGCGTACTCATGAACGTTCGTTGGATATCAACAGGAAACAACCATATCAATGAGTCCCATATCTTGATTTCGCACTGTAAAATGGACATTCCCAAAATGCCAGTTAGAATTTCTTAACACCTGCAAGGTGTTGGAATCAATACCCCCGTCAACGTGAAAGGCCAGGGTAACTTTGTTTCCAAGATAGTGCGCGTTTAGCAAAGATCCCAGTAAACGCTCCAACGATCGGGACCGGTTCATCGTTATCTGTATATTTTATATTTGTTCAGAAAGAGATAACGAAGCGTCAAACCAAATTTTCAAAGTAGCAATATTGCCACCTCAGATAGAATGTGAATATACTATACACGTACATATACTATAATGTATGTGTAGAAGTAAAATATAAAGAATATATATTCATGAATACACCTGTATAGGTTCTATAAATACATATTCTATTCATATACATATACGCTTAGATATTAATATAAGTACATCCAAGCTCACAGACATGATATACACCATTATGTCCTTCCACTATCCGACCGACTTATGTTTCCAAGAGTAATTCTAAAATGTACATCACAATTACTATTGGTGTGAACTATTTATGACATGGTTAAGAATAGATACAAATACTTTCGAGATAAAACATGCGCGTAAATACGTATACGCACATACTCTAACAAATCACGTATATATATATATATACAATTCTGAGATACAACAGTATATCTTTATTGTATACCTATAATATACAAACATATAAGATTGTATTCAAGTACATGTACTCTTTTTATATTTACACAGGATTTTATATATTTAAACAGGAAATCTATTTGTGAATATACATAAATATAGAAATATAAACCATGTAAATATAAATGTGCATGTATATTATCTGCGTGATATAACATAATATATATATATATATATATATACATATATATATATATATATATATGTATATATATGCATATATATATTACGCATGTATGTAA
>NW_014040366.1:94335-99549 GCF_001186125.1 Sphaeroforma arctica JP610 | reverse complement strand
CAACATATGAGGTTCGGATCGTGATAGCCTTAATTTAGGGTTTTTGAATTGTTTTCGTCATCAAAAGTATCCTAAAAAATGAATTCATACATACCACATTGGTAACAGGCAGGTCTGTTCCAAGCGGACAGATTCTCTTCTGAAAGTTTCGGGAGCCAATTGATGTACTGAAACTCGTTTAAAGTAGGAGTCACATGCACTACACTATTGCTCTCATCTACGGTGTGGATTATACCACGTAGCGCTAGCGATAGTTCAACATTTTCATAAACGGATGCGTAAACAACTGAAGGTTCAACGGCACGAAAAATTTCCTTCAAAAAGGGGAGAGCATCGCCGAACATGTCCCTCGGACGGGAATTGCGAGAAAAAATAGGAACCAAACCTCATGTCAAAAAACCCCTTGCGCACGTCGATTTCCGTGACAAATTTCGGCGTCAAACTTCAGTGGAAGCATATCTACAATCTCAACGCACGTCCCGCGCGTACCCCCGGTTATGGCAATAATGACTGATTAGTTATTGTCATTCAAAGAGTGTATAAAAGACGACATGCTTTTTGTTTGGGCTACACCGTTGACAAACACCAAATGTGGTCCGGGGCAGTACTCCTCATCGCAGGCTGGCGGAGGTCGAACCAAACTACCGCCTCGTGTGTAGTGCTGATACTAAAAAGTGTCTCTGAGCCCATGATTTTGTGACCCCACAGTAGCTGCCCTTTTGTGGGCATATCTGTGATCCATATCGCCCCAGGTTGCCGTATGGTTGCTGTCAGTTTTCACGTTCGCGTGCTTACGAAGTGCAAAGGATAGCGCAAAAGTCTTCACCCGTGTCAAAAGACAATTCCTTTTCTCTAAACAATAACTTCACCCAGTCAGTCTCCAGAAACCACATTGAACATAGCAGGTCCACTTCTACAATATTTCCCACATACAACTCATATGCCGGATCTGGCACGTACAAACCTCCCCTTATATCCCGATACGATGGAAAATTATTTCCATCTTCTCTCCGCGCTGGTAGAATCCAAACAATACTACCGAGAACACCTTTATACTTAACAGTTCCCATTGCGTGGAGACAGAGCTCCAGATATTGGATACCAGGCATCACGTCGTCATCAATTATCCAAACATATTTCGTTCTGGCTTGCAACGTAAGCTGAAAGTGGCCATAGAAACGAAAGTCGGATGTCGAAGATATCGTTGAAATTCTAGTGTCGCTATATCCTTCCACGACGCGTTGGAAATAGGAGACGTCCGGCGAATTGAACAGGGCAACCCAAACATGAGATGGCTGAATAGTTTGTGTGAATAAACTATTCAATTGCCGACAGAGTGTTCTCCTATTGAACATGTTCAAAACAACAGTCACGGGAGCAATAGTCACATATGTCCTCTTGGATTCCAGTGCGAGTAACTCTTCGTACTAATCTTGTTTGGGTGTTGTCTTGTATTGTGCTAGTCGCTTTATCCTTTCGGACGGATCGCCTTTCATTTGCGGTGGTAGTTCATCTAGCTCTTGTTGTTGACTAAAACATACTTCTTCGCGCCGTATTACAGTATCACCGCTGAATAGGGTTTTAGGGTTTAGCATAACCACCAAAGCGTGACTTTTCTTCACGTATATCTTCATTTTAGCCCAACGTATGCTTAAGACAAACGATTAATAATAAAAATAGACTCTGGGGGGAAGTGTTCTTTATGTTTAAAGTTGTACATATCACCAGTCCATATCAAACCCGGAGAGTCTCCGGGTTATCAAATTTCTGGCCCAAATATTTTTTTTAGGGATAATACTATTTATTTCAAAGGAGGTAAGTTACAATGTTTGTACATATGATATGGCTCTCATAGCCGTTGTAGTGGTTCGGGGAAGATCGATGAGAAGAAACGGTCAGTAAATTCCCTGTTGAAGCTTGGACCAAGTGAGTCGACAATAGAGGATATGCGCTGGGTCAATTCAGGCCGATGCTGACAAAAAAACTGACACCATCGAGGGTGCCACGTATTTGCTTTCTGACCTACTAAATAGCGTACCCACCTCTGTGGTTCGGATCGGGTCTTTATCGTGTAGTGCTGTGGAATGGGTTAGTGCAGAGTACGAAATGCCAAGTAGGACCAGGTTATCCGTCATAATTCGGTTGAGGAGCTAGGTTGGGGGTGAACCGATGCCGCACCAGACCACGGAAGCACTCGGTATGTGCTGCTTTGCCTGTATTGGAAGTATCATAAGCGGAACCAATAGGCGTGATGAATTGGTTTGGACCGAAATTTGGAAGTAGTACTTCAACAGCGTGATTAGCCGAGGTATAGAAAACATCTGTTGATATGTCAGAGACGGGTGTGGGTACAGGGGCTGTTCTACATGCTGGAGAAAAGATCCAAGGTGTTCGTGGAGGGTCCAGATACCATGGTAGTCGTGGCGCTCCTGTAGTTGCTGGAGGAGATTAGGGCCAATGAGAGGCAGTTTTGGGCCTACCAGGATTCATTGGATCAGTTGCTGGATGCAGGCAAAGTGGCTGGTGGTGAATTTTTGGCCATCGGGGCAGGCAGGGCAGAGACAGCCGTCAGTGCAGTAGTCGAGCAATGTGAACATGTACGTATTTGTTACAATCGTAGCACAGAGCCGCATTGGTGTAGGCTCGAAGCAGCGGTTTGTAGTAAGTATACGCTAGATAACTGTATCTCAACGTTCTCCCTCCTCAGGGAGGGGGACGTTGTTCATTTATTAATAATCATAAACAGTAATCCTAAAATGAATGACTCTTAAAATGAGTCATTAGTCATGTGCTGTAAAACCAGCAAAACCCTAAACTCCAGTTTATCAGATTATTCTGATAAACTGTAAAACTTGTAATAAACCTAAAATAATCAATTCAATCTAAGTACTTGTATTCTGACCACAACTCCCCCAAACTGAAGCACTGAACAAAGCAGTGTGCCAGTTTCAGAGATGATAAGAATAACATAGTACCTTATGTACTGGCATTTATCCTCTGAGAGCTAGAGCAGTGTACTGGCAGTTATCCTCCGAGAGCTAGAGCAGTGCGCTGGCATTTAACCTCTGAGAGCTAGAGGGCTCGAAGATCACGGTTCGAGCGTACCGTTCGACCGAATGGTCGTCAAAGAGTTATCTTTATATTTGTGCGCGTTGGCGTTTACGTGTCCGTGTCTGCGAAGCTTTGTGGTAGGCCGCGATATCGTTGACATCATCAAAAGCTTCTGCTGTTTCCCACGTTGGTTCGCCTTCTCGCCATCTCATCAGGTATTCCAATTTCCCCGTCTCATCATTCGTACGGTGTGTGATAATATGGCGAAAATCAACCCCTCCTTCGGTCCATAAGTCTTCGTTAATTGGTGGGTCTGTGTGTCTATGCACTAAACGGAGGAGTTCCACCCGTACCGGTTTGTCCTTGAATTCTGGTGGGGCGGAACCATCTTTGTTCGCTAACTCATAGCGTTGACCGTGTCTAGCTTTGACTACATATGGTCCAAACAATGGCTGCATAGCCTTAGTTGTTTGACCTTCTGGTCGTACCATGACCACATCTCCTTCGTCGAAATGTACCAAGTCGTGAGCATGCAGGCGGTCAAATGTCGTCGTAAGCTTGCCTGTATACTTCTTGGTAATGTGGTGGAGGGTCGGCAATATAGTGTCCTGTAACTGGTCTAATCGTTGTGCCCAGGTGTCATTCGTCATCGGCTGAGAATCCGGTAACTCGTCCGTGAAATCGGCGAACGGAACATGGCGGCGGCCAAAGTACACGCTAAACGGTGCACTCTTATGGCGGCGGGTTATCCGAAGGTTCTGGTATAGCATCGTAAACGGAAGGCGTTCGTCCCATCGAAGGCGAACTGCCTCACATCATTGTCGAACAGAACGTGTAATCTCATTATGACGTCGTTCCGCCGCGCCCAGCACTTGGGGTCGATATGGTAAAGACACCTCATGTAGCATCCCCACTTCTTGCACCAGAAGCTTTACTATCTTGTTGGTGAACTCATTCCCCATGTCTGTTTGGATTTTACGGGGGAAGCCATGTTCGCCAAAAACCTCTATGAGTGTCTGTGTCGTGGTTTCCTTTGTCTTGTCCGGTGTGGCTCGAAGGATATAATAGCCTGTGGCGATGTCCCAAGACGTGAAGAATATAATTGTTCTTGCGTCTGGACTCCAGTGGCATCGGAATGTAGTCCACTTGAATATGGTCCCACGGGTAGCGTGCTTCGATGCTAATCATCGGGTGGAAACCTTTACGAAGCGTGTCCTGTCCCAAACATGTGCCACATTGCCGCATAACCTCTGTGGCTAACTCAAATGCCCCTGGCCAAACATGACCGTTCTGACGAAGTTGTTGGACTGTGTCCGCCGCCCCATGATGCCCTTGTTCGTGTTGCGCTTGCGTGAGTTGCGTACGGCGCTGTTTTTCCTCCGGACTCGCTTGTGCAAACGCCGGTTGACCCTCTGCATCTGCCATTGCCACTGAGATTTCTCGCGCTGTATCTAAGCACATGACATATTTTGTATGCTTTGGTTCTGCATAACCAAGTCGCTGTGAAACAGCGGGTCCAGTTTGAACCCATTGGGAGGACCCACACGTGCTACTACGGTATGACCCCATGGTGTCTTCCCACATGCGTACTTAGCGTACTTGAGGAACGTGTATGGTGTCCGTGGTACCAGCACCGGTTTGTCAAACCATGGTGCTCTTGGTACCCATGGTAGACATACTGTGGCCCGTGCGCCGTCGGCTCGTATCTTGCGTAACATCCTGTGTATATGTTCCCAAGGCGGGTTCATCCATCCATCGACTATCGACCAGTCGTGGGCAAACGCTCCTTCCCCATCATCCTTCGTCCAGAACCGAGGAAGCTGAGCGTTGGTTGGGTCCGCAAATACATCTATGTCATTCGGTCCGAAGTGTTGTTGCGCTTGTTCAAAGTAACTAGGGAATATCTGCCAGCAGTCTGTGCACATTATTTCGAGTTCGTCCTGCTTCGCTGTCACCTCGTGTACTCTACTTAACATGTCCGGGAGCACATTTGTCTCTCCTGGTATATGCGATATGGTGAAGTTGATTGGCGTGATGATATGATGCCATCTCTGAAGCATCGGAAAAAGCTTGAGCTGTGTGTTCATAGGGTTTTAGGGTTTTTAGGGGGGGGGGGTTTGGGTTTAAACCGTTAAACCCTAAACCCTAAACCCTAAAACCAAC
>NW_014040366.1:79815-92088 GCF_001186125.1 Sphaeroforma arctica JP610 | reverse complement strand
TATATATGTATATATATATATGTATATATATATATTTTAAATAGAAGTAGTAATATTCGACCGGATGGTCGGATAACTATTTGTTCTAGAAAAAAGAAGAAAAATGCTCATCAGCTAAATAAACTGGGCACCTATTAATTTCTGCATATATTACTAATCACTCAAACTTGCTCTAGATTTATAATAATAATGATAAATCTGCATAAAATATAAATATATATATATATACATATATATATGAAAATCACGCAAGCGTATCAAACCGAGCAAAACGGAAGGTGGGGGTTTTTTTCCTCACTTATCTGTGCTCGGAAGACTTTGCTCCTGTCGTAATTTGTAAGCTCCTTTCAACTATCAGGTTCTGAGGGAGATCAACTCCTGTAATTTGTTAATAAAACGAATTTCTCCGTCCACTATTAATCTCGAGATAAAATCGAATAATACACCTAAAGTAACTAGTCGTAAAAATGTAGTAAACACATCAAAATACGATACTAAAACCTACTGAGTCTCCCTGAGGCTTAGTGCGGTGTATTTATTCTTATATTTGATTGTCTACGTGGTCTACAAATAACTCACCTCGCGTGAATTAATTGTAAACAAATTCTAACTCCACACTGATAGTGGTTTAAGGGGACTTTTACTACACTCCATCAGCATACCTCCCGCAGAAATTGGATACTCCAAGTTATATGCGTGTACCACAAGGCTACAATTTAATTGAGCAACTTCTCGACCCAGCACAGCAACAACTGTACGGACGACACAAACAAGGAGACAGCGCAGTTGTGTGTCGAGTGGATCGGTGTGTATATGGCCTACCACCAAGTGTATACTTCTGGTTTGAAGCTGTACGTAGATTCGCCGTAAAGCAAGGGTACAAACAGTCTCAATCGGATGGAGCACTTTTTATAAGGCAAACAGACACAGGACCATGTTTCATCATCGTACATATAGATGACAAAATTGGTACATGTCAAAATAAAGCCGACGGACAGAAGTTAGCCGACGCAATGAACAAGGAATGGAAAACTGTGGATATGGGTATACCTCTATGGTTTCTCAAATGCGAACTTGAAATACATCCAGGATTTTTATGCCTGCATCAACGACAATACTTCAAGGAGGTCTTACAGGAATGGGATCACACCTGACTGCTGACAGTAGTTTTGCTACCGACGAAACAACTAGACGCTCCACCACAGGACGAGAAGGACTGATAGCAGGAGCACCGTTCATGTGGGGAACCAATTTACAAAGATTAGTAACAACCTCTACTGCAGAAGCGGAATATGTAGCACAGTCTGACACAGCAAAAGACGTGCAATGTGCCAGGAACCTCTTCATTGAATTTGGAATACCAATCGCTAACCCAACTACCATAGAACAAGACAACAAGTCAGCAATACTGATGGGAAACGGCATCACTAAGTCTCGCCGTACCAAACACGTCGACCTCCGTTATCACCATATCAGAGAACTCACAGCGAACAACATCATTGATCTTAAGTGCATGCCTTCAGAACAACTCCTCAGCGATTTCTTCACTAAGCCTCTTTGCCGAGAAAAGTTCACAAATATCCAAGATAAACTGATGGCTAGAATACCAATATCAACTTAATTTTAATAAAGGTAAGTAATATAAGGTAAGTATTTTATTGTTTCTTCAGAAAGTAAAATACTTGCAACTCATACTGCTATAATGAAAATTGGTTGTTTGTGCGCGAACTAACTTCAATCAAACTGAATATCAATTTTCTGCGCAATTGATATATATGCCAATTTATGTTTATGTATTGCGTGTGAAAATCGGATGCCAGTAACGCAACACTGAATATGACAAAAACAACAGTGTCCTAGTTCGAATATATACGTCGCAAGCACTCTACGCCATACCGCATTCCAAAGTCAAGTTTAAAGTGAATAGTCCAAATAACACTGATTTATTGGACGTTTTTATGCACGTATATCCAACTATTCCATAGCAGTGTGTCAAATTTGTGATACGAACTCTTCTTCGTTTATTTTATATACAATTTTTCTTCTTCTATTTTTTATAACCTAAAGTGGGTAATATTTTATCCAACAACGATTTCTGTCGGTGGATTCGATCAAAACAATTTTTTTAGCCCGATTTGTGTTGAGAGTATGCAGCATCGCCAAGATTTATCATCAACACATTCCATGAAGACAAAAGCTTGTCTCATTACAACCACGGCGCAGAAGGGACCTTACTCCAAGGATTCATACCATCGAAACAGTTCTCACACTGTCTGGCCCCTGTTGCCAAAACCGCCCATTTTTAAATTTTATTTTTCCTGCGACCCCGTGATGCCTGTTTCTAAACGGAAGAAAATCCACGCAAGTCGTGAAGCCTGTCAAGTGTCAAAAGTACACGGATATGCCTGGTATCTACACACAACAGTGGTACTTTGCAACATCTTTTCTGAATTCAACAGGTCTCAGAATCTCAGCGTTGACAACTTTTTAAAAAAAACCCCTACCGAAAATTCTACAAAGTTAACAATTCAACAATCCAGCTCTGCGACTTCAAACTTCACAGTGCACTGAGTACAGACCCTTCAGGATTGTAGAATTGAGGGAGAGTGAGAGACTACAGATCTCAAGCAAGTTTCAATAGCAAGAAAACTCTTTTTCTTGAATGAAATCACAAGAGTTGCGTCACTCCGAAAAGCGGATCAAATTATTAATCACATCATGTTAATAATACATTTGCTCCTATGAGAGAATTGCTCCGAAAGCCGACACCTAAGAGAGCATTGCTCTGAAAGCCAAGCAACATTAATTGATCGGCGTAAGAGCGAGTAGCAGAGATTATGCTATAGAACAATATCTAAGTGTTAAAGTGTTCTGCAAAAGGTTTCTCATATTGACCATATGAGTTTTCACCCTGGCCAACCCAAGCGGTTGAACACTAGCACAAACACCTTAAGTATAAAACCAAATGTGAGGCTGTAAATAAAGATATACAATTACGCTTTATTCAAAGACTACCATCTTACACTCTAACAAGTAGTCTCCTTAATCGGAGTGGCTACATCCTTATCCGAAGCATTGTCCTGTTGACTATTATTGTCGGAGACAAGTGCTTCGGCTACGGTGCGGTTAAACGCATCGGCAGCGGCGGTGGTTGCTTCTGCGGCGGCCGTAGCTGCGACAGCGCTAGCGACTTCTCTCTCCATCTTCTTCTTTTCAGCTCAACGCTTCTTAGAACGAGTATTGTCTTTCTTGGTCATAAACTTAACTTATGACTGCTAGCTTGTCTCTTAAGGACTAGCTGGGACAAGAAAAAAAATTGTGGTAGTTATCTACCTTTACGCTAAGTAGTCTAAGTAATTAATATCTTTCCTAACTTTAAAATGTGTAAAATTCGGTGTTTTAAGGCGATAGTAACGCCTAAGAGTAAAAAAACGCGTAGGTATATTCAAAATTTCAAAGTAAAAAACGAAATGACTTTTAGTAAAATTAGGTATGCCTCGTGAAAACAGCAATACTCTGAGGGATTGTGAGGCTGAGACATTGCCTATATATAATCCTCTCAGTACTGTTTTCGCGGAAGGGGTTTTATTTAGCGTTTCGTTGTTACTCTATTAGAAACCAGTGTATGTGTCGTTGAGGCGAATCCGAAAGACGCATAAAATCCTATCTTTAGAAAAAAGAGAAGAAAAAAAATGGGAAATTACTCTTGATGTCCTTAGTTATTGGCTTAACCTATAACTTGCCACTTATCAAGAATTACCGACTTAGCCTTCATTAGACTGGCACATCTGGTTGGCTGAACGGAGGATAAACTAGGTAACGTTAATAGTCCCTAGAAACATATATTCGGTTGAGCCATCTCGCTACCGAAGTATTCAGATATAAATAGATTTGGAAAGTAAATATAGTTCTTATTAATAGAACTAGACCATATCTTATGTTTGGTATTTTACTGGGGCCTTTTAATGGCCTTGTCCAAATATCTGATATGTAAAAAATGGAAAAGGTATTAATTAATAAAACCGTTAAAAACCATTTACGAAACTTAAGTTCCTCGTACTATTAAAAAGTACGTTTATAATTTACGTACTGCTTAAGAGTATGTTTAATCGAGTCTAATGTGGAGGCCCGGCTATTAAACTTTGTACCGTACTTCAACAAGATGACCCGAGAGTTACTAGCTACGGATTGGATGGTCAATCCTAAATGGGTTAAGATTGCGACAACATATATGGTCCACATACCCTTGACATGTTTGCAGCACATCATAATGTGCAGCTGCCGCGATACCGTACTCTGAAACATCCACACGGTGATGGGTTTCAAATCGACTTAACAGATGAGAACGCATGGGCGAATCCACCGTGGTTGTTGATAAACACAGTTTCGAATTATGTACATATACAAGATGCTACCATCACGATGTGTTGTCCCATAAGATATTCAGATAAATGGCTCCCACAGTTGAAATCGATGGTACAATGTGAGCCCATATATGTGGATAGAGAGGTAGATACTTTCCTCTACCAGGGTACCCGTGCAGTTCAGAAGACGTCTTGGCGACATACAATCATATGTCGAATAGGTCCAGTTGGAACATCCAAATAGACACAATTCGAGACCTTCAAGCGTGATGTTGAAGAATCCAAGATTACATTCTTGACATCCAAGTTTCAACGGGAGGCTGGGGCGACACACGCAACTGCAGTATGCGTCACCGAGGTACAATCTGATCCTACAGAAACAAAGAGGAACTCATCACTAGCGAAAGAATTCTACAAGAAGATACGTTCTGACAGGGACGATTTTCCAGATGTATACGACCATGTCACTAATCCAATGGACAAGGAGAACAATAGTAGAATTCACACGGAATATCGTTCAGACGAGATTGGGCCAGACGCATCTTCAAGTCCCAGTGATATAGTTGTGGAATCCTAACCTCCAGACATTGACTCAGCATGTTCATCGGAGGACGACATTCTGAAGTGGTTAACGCAAAATTATGAGCTTAAACACATGTACAAGGTTTTGACTGAGAAAGATTGAGGGATTGTACACCCAAAGCTTAGGCAATATATATCTCAGGTGTATCACAAATGCAACGACTGCAAAGATAACCGTATCAAGCGCTATGGATATGCCCCATTATAAATTGTATCAGAAGACGAGCCGTGGCGCAGGGTTATCATTGATTTAGTGTGCTACCCATGTCCGAACACACGAAAGATAAGTATGTCTGTCACGTGTTTGATGTTGCTTTACGATATAACGTTCTATATCCTCTGAAAGACAAATCAACACACTGTGGCTGAGTGCATATACAAGTGTTTCGCAGATTTCGGATGGCCAGCTATTGTATGTACCAACATCGTTAGTGAGTTTATAGGAGATATCATGACGAAACTCTTACACGTTGCAGGATCATGCCTCAAGATGGGTGTATCATATAAGCCTCAGACACAAGGTGCGAATGAGGTACGACACAGAAAGATGAAGGAGTTCATGCGTGGAGCGTTGCTAGACAATGCTGGCATGTGACCATACCCAATTAACTGGGTACAGAAACAAATGGACGAAACAGGTACAACACCCGCTCACTATTTCAGGGGCCGTTAAAGTGAACTACAAGTACCTTTCAACAAGGATTCTTAGGGAGACCATGTTTTACCATATTTAGAGAAGATGCGTCGTACCAGAGATGTCGTCTTGTCTTGCTTGAGAGAGATGAAGGACATCGCACTCAAGAAGAGACAGAAGCGATGGAATGATTCGAAGAAGATAGTCGAGTTTGAGGTGGGCGATATAGTCAACATCATGACTCGCAACTCCGACACAACTGTGCATATGTGACCATTCAAGATTTCAGTGGCCGATAAGAAGAACAGAACTTACGAAGTTAACAATGTTGACGGTTCAAGTGCTCTTAATATCAGGTCACATCTCGTCGCACACGTGAAGTTACTACACCTCTTATGTCTTATGTGTTCAAGAAAATCTTGGAAAGTACAAACATGAGGACATGACTTACTATACAATGGAGTTTGCAGATGGCGCACAATACGATCCACCCCCATCGGCATTCGATGACCCAGACGTATTGAAGGCTTTTAATAAGAAGTTTCGCAAAGGTCTACATAAGAACAAGGTAGACGCAGAGGCTATCTTACCTATAAACAAATGTCCTGATGTAGTTAAAGTTTATCCGCAGAACCTACATTGCGAGCGGGCGATGCAAGGAGTGCCAAGGGAACGCTTCCAAACAGCACCACCTCAGCACAGTTCAAGCGGTATCTCAGGTACCTCTCTAGTCAACCAATGCGTGATCCACTCATGCAACGCAAGGCTACACAGCCAATGCACAGAGATAAAGCACACAGCGCAGGTCGCAATTGCCCAAGCGATGACACTGCGATCGCCAGCTATGCCACGGCCGAATCAACAGCGGCGCAGGACACTCGCAGCCAAGAGACCTAAGACATCGCGGCTGTCATTCTGATCCACAGGACCTCTTGACTGGGCACGCCCTAGCATGCCACACTGCCCTGCGAGTATAATACGCTGGTGATTCATGATGCCGCGCTCTCTTCATCGGGACTTATGGCTCCGCCCAATTGAAGTGTAAAGCAAATCCGCTATAGAAGGATTGTGACAGTCCAATGCAGAAACATTGTGACAGTCCACTGCCAAAGACTTCGTGACACGCAGCTCACTTCTTGGCACTCAGAATGGCCTGTGATTACCACAGAGGCGAATGTCAATTAGATGTTAAATAATTGTCAACTAAGGTGAATTAAATATGAATTAAATGTTAACAAAATGTCAATTAAATGAGAATTAAATGGTACTGCCCATTCCTGGCCACTCAGAATGGCCTATGAGTACCACAGAAGTGAATGTCATTTATATGTTTTAGGGCATCACACAGATGACACAGATGACAGACATGACAGACTTGACAGACATGACAGACATGACAGACATGACAGACATGACAGACTTGACAGACATGACAGACATGACAGACATGACACACGACTTCAGAAGCCACCATGCACTGAGCGTACCAGTAATCGCGTGCGTGCGAATTGATCGACGGTTGCGGTGTGTCTGATGAATGTCTCCAGTTGGCGTTTGGTGTAGACTGTGCTTTCGGTTAACCATTCCTCCAGGGCAGGCTCAGGTAGGTAGAACGCCTTAATGAACAGCTCCACTGGCTGCAACGACACCCAACAAACAACAGAGAGATATGATGAGTACTAACTGTCTGCAGTGGAGGATTCAGGCCGATGGAATTTGTTGCTTTGGAGTGCTACAGCAGGCAATCGGCCGACAAAAGAATCCGAAGGAAGGTACACACATACATACACAAGCAATAGGAACACATGCACACACAAAAAAAGTACACACATACATACACAAGCAATAGGAACACATACACACACACGAAACAAGTACACACATACATACAGAAGCATTAGGAACACATACACACACACAAAACAAGTACACACATACATACACAAGAAATAGGAACACATACACAAGTACACACACACACAATAGAAAAACATACATATTCGGACAATAAGTACACATGCACACACACTACACACACACAATAGAAACACATACATATACGGACAATAAGTACACGTACACACACACTACACACACAATAGAAACACATACATATACGGACAATAAGTACACGTACACACACACTACACACACACAATAGAAACACATACATATACACAATAAGTACTAAAACACACACACACACACATACACACATAATAGGAAGACATACATATACATACAATGTGTACACATACACACACCCACAAAAATCACACATACACACACACACAAAAAGCACACATATACACACACAATAGGAACACACACACAATAGGAACACACACACATACACACACACATACACACGCGAAATCAAGAATTTTCTCGTCGCGGACGGAGAGGATAGATTTGAACGTGTGGGGCCTCGCTGCTTTTGCGAACTCAAACACTGAACATGCATGTTTTAAGGTTTAGGGTTTAGGGTTTAGAGTGTAGGGGTTTAGTGGAGAGGTGTTGGTTGGTATCACCCACCATGTAAGTACTGACTCATACGTTGTTTGGTGGAGTGATAGTGAGTGTTAGTGATAGTGTGAGTGATAGTGATAGTGTGGGTGATAGTGATAGTGATAGTGATAGTGTTGGTATGAGTGATAGTGCGAGTGAAAGAAATAGTGATAGTGATGGTGATAGTGTGAGTGAAAGTGATAGTGATAGTGATATTGAAAGTGAAAGTGATAGTGTTATTGATAGTGGTAGTCGTGGTAATAGTGTGAGTGTAAGTGTTAGTGTTGGTGTGATTGATGGTGTGAGTGATAGTGATAGTGTGTGTTGGTGTGAGTGATAGTGATAGTGATAGTGATAGTATTAGTGTGATTGATAGTATGAGTGATAGCGATAGTGTGTGTTGGTGTAAGTGATAGTGATAGTGATAGAGTTGGTGTGAGTGATAGTGATTGTGATAGTGATAGTGTTGGTATGATTGATAGTGCGAGTGATAGCGATAGTGTTAGTGCTAATGCGAGTGTCAGCGTTAGCGTTAGTTGTAAGCGTACCTTCACATAGGGAATGGGCCTGAGAGTGGTGAGTGACTCGAGCACTGGCACAAACGTTTTGAGATCCAACATCATCATCGCACGGCCCTCGTTTGAACAACGCCGCGCACTAGAAAAGCCCTCAATGAACATGAACATGGTCACACGGATGACCTAATATTATAAAAATATGAATAGGAAGGGACAGATGACCTGTTATTATAAAAATAGGAATAGAAATGGACAGATGACCTGTTGCTATAAAAATAGGAATAGAAATGGACAGGTGACCTGTCATTATAAAAATAGGAATAGGAAGGGACAGATGGCCTGCTATTATAAAATTAGGAATAGGAATGGACGGATAACCTGTTAATATAAAAATAGGAATAGGAAGGGACAGATGACCTGTTACTATAAAAATAGGAATAGAAATGAACAGATGACCTGTTATTATAAAAATAGGAATAGAAAGGGACAGATGACCTGTTATTATAAAAATAGGAATAGGAAGGGACAGATGACCTGTTATTCTACGATTAGGAATAGAAATGGACAGATGCGTTAATATTATAAAAGAAGGAATATAAATGGACAGATGACCTGTTATTTTACGATTAGGAATAGAAATGGAAAGATGTCCTGTTATTATCAAATTGATTATAAATGCACAGAGGTTCTGTTACTATCTATTGGTTTATGAATAGAAACGCAGTACACATGCACATGAGCCAGTGCATCGCCAGCGACAAATAAGACATTGACCATAATAGTTTGTAGGGTTTAGGGTTTTAGAATCGGTATAGTCTGCATTGGAATGTCACAACCCGAATTCGAAACGGCCAACACATTTAGCGCTAGAGGTTTAGGGTTTAGAATTTAAAGTTTAGGGGGTTAGATACGTATTAGGACGTGAGTGCAGAACTGCAAACCGAGCGAATTTCACCGTCACCGAGCATTAACCTTCATATACAGAGGCTGTGCAACACGACGGTTTAGGCTAAGGTTTAGGGTTTAGGGTTTAAGTTTAAAGGTTTTAGGTATACATAAATAGCGGTATTTATGGTGTGCCTTATGGAAATCCTAAAACCTTTACATAGCTGACTCCACACATGTTCTTGTACCACAGGTTTACTTCTCAAAAAGGGTTTGTAGGACTGTAGGGTTTTAGGGTTTATCGGTTTAAGGTTTTGGCTTACCTGACTCCACACGTGTTCTTGTACCACAGGCGGGATCTTCTCATAGCCCAGTTGGGTTAGGCGGTCGCTGAACTGCTGGCACTGCCGGATGGTGGTGTCAACGTACTTGTGCTGCTCTGTGGAAATGTCATGCAGATCCCATCTGGTGCGCACAAAGAATGTTTAATATATTGTCTGTATATATGTTATAAAAACATGTTAAATATATGGTTTTATCTATAACCTTTTTACATATAATGTGTTATATACATATAATGTATTTGCATAATATTCTATTTTACTTGTATGAATCACTACTATATGTTTGTCTGTGTTTGCAAATTCCAGCTACATGCACCATCCGTACAAAAGTGTTTGTATATAATGTTTTAATATATATTGTCATATATGTAATGTATCAATATAATTATGTTCTATTATACTTATAGAAGCCAGTCGGGTGCAGTCGACCACAACCGCTGCTGTGTTGCCATAAGGGGTTTTTAAATAGTAAATAGCCGTATAGTAGGTGGTCGTAGAGTAAGTAACCGCAAAGTAGGTAATAGGTGGTGAGGTAGTGCGAGAAGGTACATCTCAGTGTGTGCCCATCACCAACCTAACCACAACCGAAACTTTACATCAACGAACTTATATCGAGAAGACCACACTCGCCATAGGGACGTGCCTGTACTCTGGTGTGGTGCACAGACAGAGTCGCTGGATGTACATACATATCATGCATATGCTTATGCACATGCATATTATGCATATGATCCCGTACATGCATATTACGCTTATATGCATATCAATGGAAGCACAACATGTACGAACAACAAACAGCAGTCACCTACAGCCACCACTGAACTATCAACCACACACGACAGACACAGACACAGACACGCAGCCACACAGACACACAGCCACACCTCATAGCATTCATTTCACTCAACGGCAGATCATAGCGCATGAGTTTAGTGGACAGACAAACAGACACACAGACACACAGACACCCACAGCCACACCTCATGGCATTCATTTCACTCAACGGCAGATCATAGCGCATGAGTTTAGTGGCGATGTTGCGGTAGCAGTACGCGACCAAGTCATCGATCTGATTGACCTGCGCTCCCATCCATTGGCATTGCAAAACAGCACAGCCCAATGGACGGGCGAAGTGTGTTGGTGTCGACAAACGGCGCCAGTGTGGCCAGGGTTTTAGGGTTTTAGGGTTTTAGGGTTTGTACAAATAATGGTGGAGTACTTTGTAGGCTGAGTACGCTTGGGAGCAGATGCATTGAAACACACTGTCGTACTACGACTACGTCTATGGCAGGGCATTAGTGTGATTGCGTTTATGAAGTGCGTGCACGATCACACACA
Source organism: Sphaeroforma arctica JP610 (assembly GCF_001186125.1). Classification (NCBI taxonomy): domain Eukaryota; class Ichthyosporea; order Ichthyophonida; genus Sphaeroforma; species Sphaeroforma arctica. Next base: position 80,915 of record NW_014040366.1, on the reverse strand, counting down.
GTTAAAAGGGACGATAAACTTAGGTCTACAAAACAGACACACGACACGCCCTACTACACACTGCAACCACTCAGTCCATCAACACACCCACCGCCAAACGAGTACACACAACGACTAAAACAGCAGAACACAGAGAGACATATGACACGCACTACTACACACCGCAATCACTCAGTCCATCAACATACCCACCGCTTAACGAGTGCACATAACAACTGGAACAACAGAACACACAGAGACACATGACACCATCAACTGCGATGGACAACGGCACCAAACATATCCGTAAACTAAAACACTGTATAAGCTACTATTTATGCTACTGTTTAACTAAACATATCCCACTCATGCACGGGCGTGCCATGCCCCCCCCCCCCACCCCCCCACAGATATATGTGTTCAGGGTTTAGGGTTTAGAGTTTAGGGTTTGTGAACAGATATGGGCGATACCGTTTCTTTGTAGAAGGCGTGTAGTTTGACGAGTGTGGTGCTGGGGCAGATGGCCAGGAATGTTGGTTTGAGGTCATTGAGGACATTGGCGATGTACTTGAGCGACTCAAGGCCACACACACGCGCAGCCAACCCACACAGCTCCTGTCATGGCAAACACAACCACATGAGTATAAAAGGAGAGATTTAGTATAATTGTGGTATAAGGTGCGTGAGTTAGTAAGGTTGTACTAAATGGGACACGCAGATGTTAAGATCTCTCGCGATGGTTTGTCTGAGAGGTAAAACGCAGATAGTTATCAAACTAATCGAAACATACCATCGAGGCATTTCTACGTATAGCTCTGTATAGTAATTCGGGTTTAGGGTTAAAAACCAACCCTAAACCCTGATGTCAAACAATGTTTCCCCCAGCGCACAGAGCCCACATGAGGTCCTTAAGTAACACTCACATGCAATGTACACGCACCTGTTTGTTGTTGATTAGGACTAATGCACACGCACCTGTTTGTTGTTGATTGGGACTAATGCACACGCACCTGTTTGTTGTTGATTGGGATTAATGCACACGCACCTGTTTGTTGTTGATTGGGATTAATGCACACGCACCTGTTTGTTGTTGATTGAGACTAATGCACACGCACCTGTTT
>NW_014040366.1:75714-79507 GCF_001186125.1 Sphaeroforma arctica JP610 | reverse complement strand
ATGCACATGCACCTGTTTGATGTTGATTGGGACTAATGCGCATGCATCTGTTTGTTGTTGATTGGGACTAATGTACACGCACTTGTTTGTTGTTGATTGGGACTAATGCACACGCACCTGTTTGTTGTTGATTGGGACTAATGCACACGCACCTGTTTGTAAAGATTGAGACTATAATGCACACGCACCTGTTTGCTGTTGATTGGGACTAATGTACACGCACCTGTTTGTTGTTGATAGGGACTAATGCACACGCACCTGTTTGTTATTGATTGAGACTAATGCACACGCACCTGTTTGTAATGATTGAGACTAATGCACACACACCTGTTTGTTGCTGATTGGGACTGATGGCGCTATGGTTGGGGTGGCCACCAGTTGTCCCGGTGCAATGTGCATACCACCACTGGACACCATGCCGCGCATTTTAATCAGTAGCCGTGACAGCCCCTCAGATCCTGAAGGAGCGCAAGAGAGAACAGGAATTATCGATCAATACATTGCTGAAACCCTAACACCCTACAACTCTGGGCGAACGTGAGAAAAGTAAATAGCAAAACTGCTTGAATCATGCACACTAAACCCTGAAAGTATGGACGAGACGAAAGCAAACAACAGATGAATATATCAAATAAACCAACAAATGAATATATCACATAAACCAACAGATGAATATATCACATAAACCAACAGATGAATATATCACACAAACCAACAGATGAATATATCACATAAACAAACAGATGAATATATCACATAAACCAACAGATGAATATATTACATAAACCAACAGATGAATATATCACATAAAACCAACATATGAATATATCAAATAAACTAACAGATGAATATGTCACATAAGCCAATAGATGAATATATCATATAAACCAACAGATGAATATATCACATAAACCAACAGATGAATATATCAAATAAACCAACAGACAGATAAATATATCACATAAACCAACAGATGAATATATCGCATAAACCAACGATGAATATATCGCATAAGCCAACAGATGAATGTATCACATAAGCCAGCAGATGAATATATCCCATAAACCAACGATGACTATATCGCATAAACCAACAGATGAATATATCACATAAGCCAGTGCAGAGATGCATGAGGTGAATCCACTTATGGGTATAGTTAGTGAATCTAGCTAGACGTAGCACTACCTATAATACATGGAAATACCTCAGATAGAACAGCACGTGACAAATGATGAATTCAGTGGTACGTATAGAAGCATTAACGCCGATAAGGATACAAAGAAATAAAACCACAATCATGTATGTTTTAAGGTTTTAGGGTTGTAGAGTTTTAGAATTCACAGCCTTGTGTGGGGTATCAACTGTTGAACATCTGTTTGTTATCATCGGTTGCAGTGCAACATAAGCGCACGCACATCGCTACCAATTGTCCCGCGAGTGCGTGTGAGTGGGCAAACACAGCAAGGTGTCGACGAAAATGTAGATGTCACCATGCAACATGGTGGGTGGTGGGATCTAGATGAAGATCTAGATGAAGATCTGTGAGATCTAGATGAAGTTTTGGATAGAGATCTGTGAGATCTAGATGAAGATTTGGATAGAGATCTGTGAGATCTAGATGAAGAAATAGATGCAACACAAAAAGTACTAGATTCTGCACTCAGTGAAGGATCATCACAAATATCATTCACAATCAAACACTTGTTATACCCGACCACAATCAAACACCCCTTATACCCACCCACAACTAAACACCCCTGTACTTCACCACAATAAACACCCCTTATACCTACCCACAATTAAACACCTCTTATACCTACCCACAATCCGAGACCCCTTATACCTACCCACAATCAAACACCCCTTATACATACTCAAAATCAAACACCCCTTATATCTACTCACAATCAAACACGCCCAATACCTACCGAGAACGGTCTCAAACTTGTTAGCCGGCACAGTGGTGCGTGGGGTGGGACTGCTGGGACTACTGGAGTAGAGAGTACCACCACTCGGAGCAGCTGCAACAAAGAGAGATAGGAAGTATTACTAACACACCTGAGGCTATTTAACATACACTGGAAAGTATTACTAACACACTATGGCTATTTAACATACACATGGGAAGTATTACTAACTCACCAAGGCTATGTAAAATACACATGGGAAGTATTACTAACACACTATGGCTATATAAAATACACATGGGAAGTATTACTAACACACTAAGGCTATGTAAAATACATATGGTAGGACTATTTTGATCAAACACATGTGTACAAGTGGAAATAATTGGGGTGTTTATTTAGTGTTTAGAGTTTAGACTTTAGGTTGTACTTCGTGTGTTTGTATATAATTAAAACACAATAGATGTGAGATGTTGATGACCTTTGTGTTATAAAGTGTTTAGGGTTTATGCTCTAGGGTTTAGGGTCTACTCTCATCAGGTTGAGACAATGTGCTGTAATAAATAAACATTGGCAATATTACAGACACACACGATCACTGCCATATTCAAAGCACTCAATACAACGCACTCGACATAGAACACGTGCGACAGGAAACAAGTGATGTATGCCAGCAATTGTGTTTTGTGAGAATAGGTAGGTAGATCTTTCTAGGGTTTAGGGTTTAGGGTTTTGTGATAACATGTTTACACATACCTCCACGCGCAGGCAATGGCGTTCCGAAGAATTGGTAAACGGCAAACAGATAATAGTCAACCAACTGCAGAGGGAACGAGAGCAACGGGACATTAGTAACACCTACAGCCATAGCAAACAACTAACAACTAACAACTAACAACTGACAACTAACAAGGGCAAATCTAACTATCTATATACTATCATAGATATATACGCAAATCAGAAACCAACTACATATAAACATAGCTATATACACTCATCACTCAACCACAGTTCAATGCTGAAAGTGTCACATCTCCTTGACAAAAGGGTATGAGTCGTGATATATGAGATCATTGACACCTGTACCACTTAAGTCTACCGCATATGTCTACCTCATATGTCTACCTCATGTCTACTTCATATGTCTACCTCTTCTGTCTGTGCCGAATTGAACACACCTGCGCAACGCCGGCGAAGACGTCGTCGTGGGCGTTGGGGATAGCGTGCAGCACTTGCATGTATCGTCCAATCAGCCGCACGACATTGAGAGTTGTGGCGCATATGATTGGCTCCTCCAACTTTTCTTGGAAATCCTCCATTGTGATTGGTGTAGTGAGGGTGGAGCCTTTGCTTATGGGTTTGGCTGGTGACAGCGACCGTTGGCCTATGGGTGTGCTACTACACCGTCGACTGGACAGGTGCGTGTCAGGTGTGTTCGATCTGCAGGTATGTATTCACAGTAGAGTAATACGTAAATACAATGAGAGGGTTACCCTGTAAGAAGATATCCACAGTAGAGTATTACATAAATACATTGAGAGGGTAGTCCTAACGGTATATATCCACAGTACAGATATACGTAAGCACTATGAAATGGTAGACCTGTAGGTAAATATCCACAGTACCGATATACGTAAGCACTATGAGATAGCAGACCTGTAGGTATATATCTACAGTACAGAAATACATAAGCACTATAAGATGGTAGACCTGTAGGTATATATCCACAGTACAGTAATACGTAAATATTATGAGATGGTAGTCCTGTAGGTATGTATCCACAGTACAGTAATACGTAAACGCTATGAGATGGTAGTCCTGTAGGTGTAAATCCACAGTACAGCAATACGTAAACACTATGAGATAGCAGAACTGTAGGTATATAT
>NW_014040366.1:72846-75258 GCF_001186125.1 Sphaeroforma arctica JP610 | reverse complement strand
ACCTGTAGGTATATATCTACAGTACAGAAATACGTAAGCACTATAAGATGGTAGACCTGTAGGTATATATCCACAGTACAGTAATACGTAAATGCATTGAGGTGGTAGATCTGTAGGGTTTTGGGGGTTAGGGTTATTAGGGGTTATGGTTTAGCTTGTGTTGCTAAGCAACACCTGCACCTTCCATGCGCACCTGAATTGGCGGTCGTCGTCTGTTAGGACTGCAAACGGGCTGTGGCCGTCTGTGATGCTGTTCTGCACAGCCACCACTTCCGCCCATCTCGCCGCCTCTTTGGATTCTTCAGGGTTTAAATGCAGGGTTTAGGGTTTAGGGTTTAGAGTTTCTGCTTCCATGCGATTGTTATGTGCCGTGTCTGATATTGGGAACGGTTTTGTGGCTACCAGAGTTTAGGGTTTATAGTTTCTATTTACACGCGATTGCTATGTGCTATGTCTGATGTTCGGGATGGGTGTGTGGATACCAGATTTGAGGGTTTAGGGTTTAGTGAGTGCAAAGCGTGTCACGGAGTGACATGTGAATGTGTTAACGAAAACACAAACAGATGGACACCGATACTCTCAGTAGACGAAGAACCATTCGGTGGCAGTGGCAGTACATTTCTAGGGTTTATGGTTCGCACTTAGTCACACTTAGCCCACCCATTGTCCCGCAAAGGTGTACGTACAAATCAATAAATGTAAAGCTTACAATGCAATACATGCCCAATATACAGAACCCAAAACTACGACCATAATATTAAACGTAAAAATCACAATGCTATATGTACAGAACTCATTACGTTACATTTTAAACCCTTATACATTACTTCTTGAGTGCAAAGCCGTGATGAGAAGTGACCCTATGAAGTACGTATTGACTATCAATACACACGCGCACAGACACACACAGAGAGAGACGCACAGACACAGACACAGACACAGAACCGTACACACATGAATTAGTTAAAGTGCTGTACTGCGTTAAGCCACTCACCGTCGTCCGTGTGATCGGTGATGTCTTGCAGAAACGCGAATTCTCTGAAGGAATTGACCGAAAAAGTCGTCTGCGCCGGAATGCGTTGCCATCGCTCGTTCTCAATCATCGCCTTCACATCCTGAGCACAAGCAGAGATGTAACACACACACAGGTGAGACGACAACCAAGCACACAACAGATATAATACAACAACAATCACATCCTAACACTCAAGCACACAATAGACATGATACAACAACAATCACATCCTAACACTCAAGCACACAACAGATATGATACAATAACAATCACATCCTAACACTCAAGCACACAAACAGATATAATACAATAACATTATGCACAGCATGAGATGGTGGGCATGTTATGCACTCCGCACACCACAGACTATCACTGTAAGATAGCCACCACGGGCTGACCAAAGGTTTTCAGAGGGTGAAAACCCCTATACTCTCAAACCCTACGGACTACAAAGTCAAAAACCGACACCCTAAAAACCATCACCACATGTACGTCACTATACAACAACCGACGCATGCATGTGAACACTCACACACACGCGTTCAATGGGCGTTCAAGCGGTTTGGTGTGGTTAGGGTTCAGGGTTTCAGGTTTAGTGTGGGTGTGGAGAAAAGTGTAATTAAAACAGGCGTATACGTAAGTCATATGTTACGCATGAGCTGTACCATACACCACTAACCCTAAAACCCTACTTGTGCGCGTGAGCTAACCCTACCACCATACCTCCAGGCGTGCCTTGTGGAAGTTCTTTAAGAACACACTGCTCTTGCGCGACAGAGCTGCGTACAGGTCCGCCCCACTGCCACCGCAAAACACTTGGCCCACCGCAATGCAGCGATGAGTCATGTGCAGCAACGTTATGAAGTCATCGAACTGGAAACTGGCCTGGCCAAATGACTGTGAGTCTGAGTTGAGATACGCACACACGCGCGACTGAACGGCGTACCATACAGTCAGCCGCCCCTGGGTCAGGATGTCCCGAACTTCGGCTTGTTGTGATATCCTGCGAGCGTGTTGAGAGCAAAGGGGTGGTGAAGTGGATGAGGTATTGGGGTTTTAGGGTTCTGGGTCTGTCATTGTTGTCTGTATTTCAGGGTTTTGGGTCTGTCACTGGTCTTGTGTGTGGTGGTGGTTGTGCAGGTAGCCGTGTGTTGTGACATGAGTGAGTGGGGCAGTACAAGGAGAGCTTAGGGTTTATGGTTCAAGGTTTAGGCATTACATGACTTTCTCAGTGACATGTTCGACATTTAGGATTTCAGGGTTTGAGACGGCTATTCGTCATATATGTATTAGAACTGCCGCCACATTCGTACTGAAGAATCACCACACAAGCTATATATATATATATATATATATATATATTATATATATATATATATATATATATATATATATAT
>NW_014040366.1:67595-71891 GCF_001186125.1 Sphaeroforma arctica JP610 | reverse complement strand
ACTTACCTATCATAGCCTGGGCTGCTCGTTGGATGTCGTCTGCGTCCACACTGACCTTTCTCTCAAAGTCTGTGTCGCTCGTGGCTGTGTGGTTTGCTGTGGTCTGTGTGCGTATGTCTGTTGAAGTGTCTGTGAGTTCTTTGTCTTCGCCCTCAGTTGAGTGCTGCTGTTCCGTTGGTGACGGAATATATTCCTCGTTAATTGTCTCTGGTTGCGCACTGGTTTCGTCTATTGCATTGTCTGTAGAAAGTGATGGATTTAGGTTTGTACACTGTTTGGAGACTACAATTCCGTTGAATGTTTGAATGTTCAAATGTCCAGGAACTAAAACTATCAGAAATCTATTTTTTTTTATGTGCGCGTGGATTGATAGCGCTGTGTTTATTGGCGGCGCAACGGAAAGTGATCCCAAGTACAAAAAATGTTTCTATAAATACATAAACTATTACTAACTACACATGACATACACTAGTACAGATGTCATGTCTGGCGTCAAAGGCAATTACTCAAACAACTAGACTTTAAGAATGGGCGTGTGGAGATAGCAACACTCGTAAGTTATACGATATATATATATTGCTATACTACAATATACATATCGTTATATATATATATATATATGTGTGTGTGTGTGTGTGTTTCTCAAACCAAGTTTTATACACGTGTCTGTTGGCATACCACACGTACAAATATGTTAATCAAAAGAAGCCAAAACAGAATGTGTGCAAAGACAGATGCACTTTTACCAATCAACACACATGACACATATGTCAATCAGATGACAACAACAGACACACAGTCTCCAAAGTAAACATCCACACATGTCACTCATGTCACACTTGTCACTCCTAAAACCCTAAACCCTAAAACCCTAAAACATGTACAAATGTCACTAAAGCCCCACACCCTAAAGCCATGGCCCTGCTTGACTACTCACCATCGCCTGCACTGTGGTGTGGTGGTGTGGATGGATTGGCGACCTTCGGTGCCGTTGCTATGGCGTCGGTTGGCATAGCAACGGGCCCGGTAGTGTCGATGCTCTGTGCCAATGTCCGTGGCTGCAGATTGTGGGGCTGTAGGTCAGAGAGAGACATGAGCTGTTTGTTCAATGGGAGTGATTGTTATGGACACAGCACGAAAGCACACAAGGCAGAGCGGTAGCAGCACACACACCAACAGATTCACTACCAAACAAGACCTAAACATCCGGAGAGGTGTAGGATTTAGGGTTTAGGGTTTACTCGCATTACATGTACCAGGGGATGGGACAACAGAATGTTCTGTGGTAGTAGGACCGTCAGCTAAACCCTAAACGGTAAACCTCTAAAAATGTCTAAAACGCTAAAACCCAAAACCCTAAAACATCACAGTGCTAGAATGGTCAATGGAGACGGTGCAGATAACTGTTAGGGCAATTAACCAACACAATCACACCAGGTCTAAAAACTAAAACAGCCACACAAACAACAATAACAATAACAATAACAATACGGATAATAAGAATAAGAATAAGAATAAGGACAACACGGCACACAGCTTAAACTAGTGCAGAGGTAAGGGTTATTCTACTAACAACTCATTGCACTCGTCCGTGTGCTCACCTCTACGCCGTGCATGTGACAGACGTCGTTGTAGCAGTCCATGACCACATACAACTCAGAGCACAGCCGAATGAAGCCGCTCGCAAAGGCGTCTGAGGCGGCTAGGGCATTGCTCACTTGCGTGTACGTCATTTTGTCCCACTGTGTTGTAGGGTTGTAAGGTTGGTTTAGAGTTTCAGGTTTATAAACACACTGTGCTGTAGGGGTATAAGGCAATTTAGGGCTGTTTCAAATGTTTAATGGTGTCATATATATGTTTTTAAGGTTGTAGAGTTTCAGAGGTGTAGGGTTTTCTTTTAATATTGTAGGGTTTTGTATTAGGATTGTAGGGGTTGTTTAAATTATTGTACGGTTTTGGTCAGGTTAGTTAACAAGGATGCTTGAGAGCCATACCACCCGTAGGGCATTAGCGGTGTGCATGTTTTAGGGTTTAGGGTTTCAAGAGGTTTTATTCCTGTTACTTTGTTTAGTGCACTGTGGATGCAGATACGTGACAATTGACTGAAGTATTACTATCTACTACGGAAAGACTCCCTCTAGCTTATAAATGGTATTTTCATGAACACAACTTGATTGTCAAAGTGTGTAGATACGGTGCAAGTGACTTATGTATTACTACCTACTACGGAAAGACTTCCTTCACCTTATGAATAGCATGTTTACTAACACCACTTGAGCGTCAAAGTGTGTACATACGGTGCAATTGACTTCTGTTTCAAAACCTACTGCTGCACGTAAAGTCTCTCTATGTAACAATCACGGTCTATGTTCACTTCTTTCACCACACTTGCCATTTCATTTGGAAGCAATATCTGTCTGTATTTAATTCCTACATATTACCACACTTGTCATTTCATTATGTTTTGCATGCATTCCTTCTATGCTACACACAAAACCCTAAAAACCCAAAACCCCATTACTTGAGGCACTCCTTCATGAGGGTTTTAGGGTTTAGGGGTTCACACTCCTTCGCACACACATTCTGCCACTTGCCAGTACCTTGTGATTGGTGTTAAGTCCGCAGCCAGTGGCACGCAGAGTGTCCAATGAAATCTCTTGGATAACCAATTCGCAGTATTCTGGTTGGCTCTTGGTTAAACGGCTCAGATGACCTGTGCGATTGTACACCTTCAGCACTTTTCGGTATGACGCCTCGTCAAAACGCCTACGCCAATGCGAATCAGCGGATGAGCACAGCACATGACAAGTGGCGTTAGAAGAAGAACAGCAGGGTTTGCGATTGTAGGGTTGTAGGGTTTTAGTGTTGGGTTTTAGGGTTGTAAGGTTTTAGGGTTTTAGGGTTGCAGGGAATAGTGATAGCAGAGCGGATGGTAATAAATAACGTGTGAAGTAGAGGGTCTTCAATGTAACGTATGATTGCTGGCTGATGTCCCGATGGGTGTGGTGAAAGTGTTTATCAGTTGATCGATGTTTCAGGGTTTCGGATTTAAGGGTTTTTAGGGTTTTGGTGCATATGTAAAAGTCATCACAACCGCAAAGCAGAGAGATGTACATGCACTACGACGGCCACATGTGCCGTCTGCCTATGCACCACAGATGTACACCCACGGGTCACCTGTAGGTAGACTTAAAGAACTGCAGGTAGAGTTAAAGAACTACCCACAGGCTACCTTGTCTGTAGGTCGATTTATGAACTGTAGGTAGACATAAAGAACTACGTGAAGAATACGTTACCTGTAGATAGACTTAAATAACTGTTACCTCACCTGTAGGTAGATTTAAGAACTGTAGGTAGACTTGAAGAACTACGCAAAGACTACGTTACCTGTAGGTAGACTTAAAGAACTCAGATAGTTCGCCCTCAATGGACTCCACCAGCGGCAGCAGTTGCTGTTCCATAGCAACGACACAGTTGTACTGTCGCAGAGTGCCAATGAGCTTAAGACAATCAGAGCACAGCGAAAACGCCTCAGAATAGTCCACCAACGCCATGTTGTGGGCCAACCGCGCCTGTGAGAAGAAGGATGTGGATGGATGGGGAGAGAAGAAGACGGGTGTATGTTTGTAATAAGAAGGCGAGTGTGTATGTTGGTAATTAAGATGTGTGTGTGCGTTTGTGAAAAGGAGACGTGTGTGTGTGTGTGTGTGTGTGTTGGTGATTAGAATACGTGTGTGTGTTGGTGATAAGGATGTTGTGTGTGTCAAAAAACCTATGCATATACATACTCATACACACAACTTACATTCAAAGACATACTTATATAACTAAACACTATCAACTACACTAAACAACTGTTAACACGCACATACGTCCACATACACAAACACATTACACTCAAACATATATACTTATATAATTAAACCCTACTAACTACACAACTATAAACACGCATGCACATGCACATACACATACATATGCACATACACATACATATGCACATAGATATAGACATAGACATAGACATGCACATACACATGCACGTACACATACACATGCACATACACAAACACACGCACTAACTTATATATTTAACCCCTACTAACTACGCAACTATAAACACGCATACACGTGCACATGCACATGCACATGCACATGCACATACACATACACATACACATACACATACACATACACACACATACTCATACTCATACACATACACATACACATACACATACACATACACATACACATACACATACACATACTCATACACATACACATACACATACA
>NW_014040366.1:49288-51240 GCF_001186125.1 Sphaeroforma arctica JP610 | reverse complement strand
TGTATTTACATATATATATACATTTATATATATATATATATTGTTTGTTTATATATATTTATATAAGTATTTAAACCTATATATATATTTATATATATATATAAACCTATATATATAGATATATATATATATATATATATATATATATATATTTATATATATATATATATATATATGTATATATTTCTATATATATGTATATATATATATATATATATATATATATATATATATGTATATGCATATGCATATTTACGTACATATATATATATATATATGAAGTCATCCTGTTTGAGTGCGCTTATAGTTTCTTCCGTCAGCACCATCTGCAATACACCTCACAATCTTCCTATCCTTGTGACCTGAGGACTTACTGATTCCGTTCCATTCCCTTTCGCTGTCATCTCTGCTGTCCTGTCGTATCGTCTGTCAGGAATGCTCACCGGCGCTTCACAAACGAAGAAGGAGACCAACGCCATAGCCGTGAAGTTAGCGGCGTATGATGCTGACACTCAGAAACTCATTGACCGGTTAAAGGGCTCTGCTGCATGGGGCTTAGAAGGTGGCATGCAAACACTCGTAGACGCCATCAGAACTCAGCTCAACGCAATGGTATGAGCCTCTGCTGCGCTGTTGTGTAGGGGTTGTGGGGGTGTCCCTATCACATGTGTTGTGTAGGTATCTCTATCACATGGTTCGTGTGAAACCCACAGACCATGCACCTGTTCAGGGTTTAGTGTTTAAGGTGTAGGGTTTTAGTAGGGTTTAGTATTTAGGGTGTAGGGTTTAGTGTTTAGGGTGTGGGTTTAGTGTTTAGGGTGTAGCGTTTAGTGTTTAGGGTGTAGTGTTTAGGGTGTAAGGTTTAGTGTTTAGGGTGTGGCGTTTAGTGTTTAGGGTGTAGTGTTTAGGGTGTAGAGTTTAGTGTTTAGGGTGTAGGGTTTAGTGTTTAGGTTGTAGGGTTTAGTGTTTAGGGTTTAGTGTTTAGGGTGTAGGGTTTAGTGTTTAGGGTGCAGGGTTTTGGGACTGTTGCTCATCTGTTTGCGTATGATGCGTCTGTGTCTGTCACATCCACCGGTGGTGTTGCCGACGTCTTCGTTCTGCAATGTCTGTGTGGCATTGGATCGCGTTTTTGGTAACACGACTATTGACGAACAGCTGCGATCATGTTATAACTCTTTCGCTCTCTCCCTCTAAACCACGTCAAACAGCCACACTCTACGCATTCTAATTGTTTCTTTCAAGTGTGTATTTGTGTACATAGGAGCATTTAGGGTTTTAGGGTTCAGGCTTAATCCTTCGTACACATCCACATCGCCTACCTGTCGGTCTCACATTAACCTGCGCCTCATGACTGTCATATGCGTCTCTTGACTTCGCAGCCGAATGTGGAGGTGCGAACAGACAGCGAATGCACCTCAGTGGTCAGCTCTTCCTCGGGTGTGGTGGTGCAGGTGCGTAACGGCCCTAATTCTCAGACCACAGGTGCACCGGAGACCCTGACAGTGGACCATGTCATGCTGACTGTGTCCTCGCTCGACGCCAGTCGGTTGTTAACTGCCCCTGAAAATGCCACAGATACCGGCTGTGTGAGAAATGCCACAGATCCGCTGGTGTCGGGTGCGTCGTCGTTTGGGCGGTTGACGAGGCTGTTGCGGTCTACGCCGTTCACGTCTGTGGGAGTGGTCAATCTGGTCTACGACACAGACATCCTCAAGCACAAGGTACGCCCCAGGCATTACTCCTAGGGTATTAGCGTTTAGTGTTGTAGGGTTTATGTTTAGGGTTTGTGTTCAAGAGTATAGCGATTGACGGGTTTAGGGTTTATGTTTTAGGGTTTAAGGGTTTGAGTAAGGCGTGTTGGGTATTGGTGGGTCGTCGTATTGACTACTCGTTTGCCTTTCTCATCGGTTGAGTTACATTGTAATGTCCTGTGGCGTTCTAGGGTTTTAGGG
>NW_014040366.1:7454-24116 GCF_001186125.1 Sphaeroforma arctica JP610 | reverse complement strand
TTTTAGGGTTTAGAGTGGCATGTGCACCGTTGTGTATGTCTATGGCATTCCCAAGTGGTCTCTCTCAGCGCTTTGCTGCCTTCAGTGTCTGTGGTGTTGGTTCTTGTACATGTGTGTTTTAGGGTTGTAGGGTTTTAAGGTTTAGAGTGGCATGTGCACCGTTGTGTATGTCTATGGCATTCCCAAGTGGTCTCTCTCAGCGCTTTGCAGCCTTCAGTGTCTGTGGTGTTGGTTCTTGTTAGTGTGTGTTTTAGGTCTCCCCCGCAGTCGCGAGGTTTCCCCACGTGTGCACTAGTATCGTCCTTACACCATACTGTCATGCACTTGCTGCGGCTGTAGGGGCTGTGGCTTTGGTTCATTTTAATGCGCGTCTCAGGTCTACCCATACTTTAATAGGTTTCCCCATTCATCCCCCACCTCATCCATTAACACTTGCCTTACACCACCCTGTCATGCACTTGTTTTTATGACATACACTTGCTGCGTCTGTAGGGGCTGTGGCTTTGGTTCATATTAATGCATGTCTTAGGTCTACCCATAATTTAATAGGTTTCCCCACTCATCCCCTACCTCATCCATTAACACTGGCCTTAAACCACCCTGTCATGCACTTGTTTTTATGACATGCCCTTGCTGCATCTGTAGAGATTGTGGCTTTGGTTCATATTAATGCATGTCTTAGGTCTCCCCATACTCTATTAGGTTTCCCCACTCCCCTTACACCCCCTTGTTTTTATGGCATGTTCTTGCTGCGTCTGTAGGGTTTTGGCTTGCTAGTTGCTGACAGATCCAACAACGGCGTGCTTGGGATCATCTTCGATTCATGTGTGTTTCCTGAACAGAATGGCGACAGACCAAATGCCACACGCCTGACGGTATGTGTATTTGTATGTGTATGTGTATGTGTGTGTATGTGTATATATATATATGTGTGTGTGTGTGTATGTCTATGTCTATGTCTATGTCTATGTCTATGTATGTGCATGTGTATGTGTATGTGTATGTGTATGTGTATGTGTATGTGTATGCGTTTGTTTGTATGAGTGTGTGGTCGGTTGTCATATGTGCCAGTACACGCAGTCGATGGGATTCCCTCGCCTTCCCGTGCAGGCATGTACTATCTGTGTGTGTGTTTTAGAGATCGTACATGTACTATCAACAGAGATAGTTCATGTACTATATGTGTGTGTGTTTTAGAGATAGTTCATGTACCATCTGTTTGTGTGTGATGTTGTGATGCGATCACTCTCCTTCTACTACGACCGTGTGTCAGTCAGCTGTGCGTGTTTAGTTGTATCTGCGATCCACCCTGTGTGTAGTAGGGTTTAGGTTTTTAGGGTTCTATAAATCAGTGGTAGTAGTCTCTTGTACGTAGTCTCGTGCACTGAGGTGTGTGAGCAGTTCGCTTGCATGTGTGTGCTGAGTGTGACAGTGTGAGTGTAGTATGCGTGTGCTTAGCACAGCTATTGTAGCCGCATGACACTACACTCACTAAACCCTAAAACTCACTTAACCCTAAAACTAAAAACCCTAAAACTAAAAACTAAAACGCACTAAACCCTAAAAAAACCGTATGACCTTGTTTGTGGCTGTGGCTCATGCCCCTCGTGCGTTGTGTTCCGTATGCCTTTCACGCGCTTGGTGTGGCATTGCCATATATAGGCAGGCGAGCGGGACCTATCTACGCAATTGAACTCACCCGCTCTTTGACGTTCTCCAAACTCCTAAACGCTGAACCCTGAAAATCTTAAACCCTAAACCCTGTCCACAGGTGATGGTTGATCTGTGTCGTAAGTCACACTCGCTGTCTGATGCCGAGCGCAGTAACACAACTGCCCAACTGAACGAACACATTGCGATGGTCAGCCGTGACGCAGTGCGCGACATTTTGGGCCACAACGGCCCACCGACCACTCAGCAGGTGAGGGGACGGGTTGCAGGAGATGAAGTTATGTTGCACCTGGAGTGTCTGGGTGCAGTTGGTTTTGATTTGGAGTGTGTGATTGCATGAGTATTTGTTTTGTGTGGGCTGGCTCTTTTTCTGCCGTAAGTACGCTCAGACCAGCAGGATTTAATTGGCCGTTGCCATAGCAACGGGAGCGTTTATTCGAGGCCGTAGTTGTGATACACTCCAGTGAGTGTTCTATTTATACATCGCTCCAATCGCTCTGTGCACCACACTTGTGCACCGCTGCAGTTGTTATGGTGTCAGTTGTATACTTAAGTTGGTGTGTTGGTGTGGTGACGGCCTATGTCGGTGAGTGTGGTGACTGTCAGTTTTAGTTTATGGTCTGCTGATGTGTGTTGCGTATGGTTCAATTGATGTAATGTGGTTATGGTGTTGCGCTTGCGAAGGAAGTCTGATATGTTGAGGGTTTTCTTTAGGGGTTTAGGGTTTTAATGCGGAGATTGTTCTAGGGTTTGAATCTTTTGGATATATTTCCGGGGTTTTACTTTACCAGAAATTCAATACCATACGGAAATCAACCTTATTACGTCACAGGTGCGCATACAAAAACACTGCATACCACAGTATCAACTGGGACATCTGGAGCGCATGGGGGTATGTGCATCACAGGCAAACAGAGGGCTCAGAGACTGTTATATATGTGTACATATGTATCTTTGCCTATCTATTTCTATACATATATACACAGATATATGTATATATATAAATATATATATATATATATATATATATAATGTATACTTAAATACACATATATATATATAAATACACACATATATATATATATATATACGTGAAGTGCACAGTTAGATCATCTAAAACTCTTCTAGGCTCTAGTGTTTTGGTTTTGAGACGGTGGATCTGTACACGTACAAATATGCCATGCCATGCGAGGGTGTGACGTTTTAGGGTTTTTTCCGATGCAAGTGCATCACACACAGTTGTAACTGTATTTGAGCAGCAATTATATATATATATATATATATGTATATATATATATATATGTATGTATGTATGTAAATGAATGTATATATATATATATATATAATGTCTGTGTGTGTATGTGTATATAAATATACAATATGTATATATATATATATATGTGGGTGTGTGTCTGTGTCTGTGTGTTTGTGTCTGTTTGTGTGTGCTTGTGTGTGTGTGTGTTTCTATGTATGTAAATGTATATGTGTATATATATATACATATATATATATATATGTATATATATATATATATGTGTGTGTGTGTGTGTGTGTGTGTGTGTGTGTGCATATGTGTGTATGTATGTGTAGGTATGTGTATATATATATATCTATATATATATA
This sequence comes from Sphaeroforma arctica JP610, assembly GCF_001186125.1. Classification (NCBI taxonomy): domain Eukaryota; class Ichthyosporea; order Ichthyophonida; genus Sphaeroforma; species Sphaeroforma arctica. Next base: position 20,822 of record NW_014040366.1, on the reverse strand, counting down.
GGGTTGCGACAAATTGTGAACCGTGCTGCACTCACACGATTCATAGTTAGACACCGCATTACTCCCTATAGAAAACGTGCCACTCCCAACTGCAATAACGCACCTAGTAACCCAACAATACCAGCTTTGCCCTTATCTCATACATCGTTGCCACAGGAGATCGACTGGCTGCTGCGTGCAACCACCAAGGGGTGTGTGAGTGTGCTGGGATCGTCCTACAGAGGTGTCAGTGTAAACGACTGTGTGCGGTTTGCCAAGAATACAGCCAAGGGCTTAGCGCAGGGCAAAATGGTCACGGGACTGTCTGATGTGTAGGGTGCGTCTGGCAGCCGTGACGGATTATATCTAGTAAATAAAAGTATACATCCTAATTGCCTAACTATGTCTAGTAAGTAAAAGTATACATCCTAATTGCCTAACTATATCTAGTAAATAAAAGCATACATCCTAATTGCCTAACTATATCTAGTAAATAAAAGACATCCTAATTGCCTAACTATATCTAGTAAGTAAAAGTATACATCCCAACTGCCTAACTATATCTAGTAAATAAAAGTATACATCCTAATTGTTCCACTGTCACAGTCTATGGAGGTGGTACCCACACAGACAGACGCTAGCCTACTGGTGGGCTTGCACAGGTCTCTCTGATCATGCTTTTTCTAGGAGCTGTATTTGCCTGGGGTTGGCTTGCGTCGTGTTGTTTTACATCCTATTCTGATTCGAGTATTAAGTGCTCAGCGACATTCAACAGTTTAAGCTAATGCGAGAGCATGACTAAGGTGGGTGTGTGGACGGAGATAGGGCAGGTGAGTGTACTGGTAGCAGCCGCCATCTAGATTATGAATCACGGACAATGTTTGAACGATTGCTTTCCTTCAATTGTTGTTTGTGCTACACTGTCGTGCCAACGGAATCAAAACGAACGGTGACAGGCATCAGCGACCACACCAGATACTTACTAAGCCTGTGCATAGCCTGTGTGGTGAAACTTGTGACTCAATGCGTAGTAGCATCTGTCATACAAACCCTATTATGTGCTATCAGCTCTATAAACCGTAATCGATCCCGCTTTGTGATGTGGTACCAATGTTAGCAAGGCTGAGATGTCCGCTGAAGTGTAGGTGGTTGAAAAAGACTCCTTACGGAAGGCATACAGGGAAGATAAAATGACCTGCGGAAAACAGATGCGCTTCCCCTAATTGCCGTATCTGTCCTACTGGTGATAGACCACCTAGTCGTGTCCACATTTGGACTACTGGCGAGGGCATCGAGTCACGTAGCAACTAGCGAGGCTTCAATAATATGGATATCTTCTAATACTTAAACAATTGGTATAATTTCAATGATAATTATGGCTTTAAATCATCAAGATACGACTTGAAATAATAGGTATGAATTTATATAATACGTAATTTCTTCTTGAGACCGGCGTCAGTAGACTTTTTGAATACCGGCAGTCTTTATCGTCTATATTGGAAGAGTGAATAGGAAGCTCCCGTTTTCGATCAGCCGTTAATCTTTTCTTTTAAGACATTTGTACGGCGCTGCGCTACAAATTCCCGGAAGTTGCTTGTGTCTCTGCTGCAATTTCGATATCCATACTTTGGTCTCTCAGCGGATTCGGTCGCTTCACGCCGATTAACGGGTATGGCGAGCACCCCGTTCCCTCATTTCTTTTTATCTTTGTATGCATACTCAATGAAGATCAAGCCCAAATCCGAATGTGTAAAGACGATGAAGTTTGGGAATATGGCATTGTAATTACGGTGTACTCTCTTAATGATGCTATTGCTCTCCAGATGGTAAACAGCAAGGCCAAAAGTATTTCGTTTTCGTACACACAATCCTGTCACTTCTGAGCGTTCGAACCGCCCTATAGCGAAGTGTCGAGTTTGAGAGTAACTGAAGGATAAGACCAAGTGAAACAATAGACCTCTTCTCAAGTGCGAATCTTTCAGCTAGGTAAAGTCCTAGGCTGAAGGACTCGCATTGCGTCTTTATTTGTGTTTGGTGTTTTTATACTAGACTCAATTTCTACTCAAGTGTTTCTCTCACACGCGGAAGTCCCGGTAGCATCTACTGGTAATCCCGCTACATTTCTGATCACTCTAATATCAGAAATATTGAATCCTGGATCCAAAACTTAGTATTTGATAATCCTGGGCTTTGGGTTTTGGATTGGCTTTTCTAAAAATCTGGTCCCTAGATACTACAGAAGCAGTATGTACTGTATAAGCAAATTTGCAAGCGTTGAACCAGCGATGCCATTGAGGTAGAAACCTTCAATCCAACAGGAATGGTGGCAGATTAAGGTCACGTTATATTCATTGCCACGTTCCGTCTGCGGAAACGGCCCATGTACATCAACGCTCGTCATTTCGATAAGATCAGGTAGCTCCATATCGTAAATTGGAACCCTTCCGCGTTAATTAAGATTCGTTTTCACTCTTTGGCATATCATGGGTCTTTATCCTCATACACTCCAGGCCACAATGCATGTTTGGACGACTATAGTACATGTCTTGGATGCCGTGGTGACCAGCACTAGGTACATCATGAGCCGAAATTCCAGTTGAGTTGCTCATTGCTTCGTAGAGTCAGCTGCGTGCTATTGTGTATTTTCCAAGTACTGTAATAGAGGCATCAGAGTAAGATCATCCCTTTGTAACTGTTTGGTAGCGGCTGAGTGAGTCAGCGTGGGATAGACAATTAATACTGGTCATACTCGTACTTATATGCGTGATGTCGGCCTCTTTACATTATTTAGGTGAGTGGACATCTTGCAAAAACTGTACCCTAGATCACGCATCAAACTGAACATGCGACTGCCCCAATTTGTACTTGATCTTCATATGTTGAAGTTCCAACGCCCACCTCAAGAGACGTTCGATATGCCTCTTCTTTCTGGTTATAGATATGTTAGGCTTGTGATCAGTCCAGTATATAGGGACTCTACGATGCACGAAATGATGAACTGCTCTTGTATATGCCCAACCTATACCATGTGCTTCCTTCACCGGTATGCCAAAGAAGTTCGTGTCTCTTTAACACTCATGAGTATTACTGTATAGTTATTTCTTCCATCTTGCCCTCTCTTGGTTGCATCTGACTTACGCAGCATCCTTCGGCTTAATGACTGGCGTCCACTTTGACTCTGAAAGATTGTGCTTCGGCAGAGTAATCAGAATATCCCTAACGCCTGTGTAATGACAGCTCCCTATAGAAACTCAAATGCAGTCTGATGTTCTTCAGCCCACTTGCTTGGCAAGGATTCTTTAGTTGACTCTTCTTGCACCCGCCCATAACCTTGTAAAGAGGATCCGCTAGAAATACAAAGTTCAGTATAAAACGTTTTACAAACGAGAACAAACCTAATGGCGTAGCACATTCTTCGTGTATCTGGACTCAGGCCACTCCTTGATTTTGGAAAATCGTTCAGGATTTATGCTCGTGCCCGTAGCGTCCGAAACATGTCCCAGCATCTTGTTGATTTTTCTCCCAACACGATCTGCGCCCCTTTAAACATAACATTTCGGCTTTTTGGCGAGGTGAAGACTGATCCAATGTTTCCAGTAGTTTCACTTTATCATGACTACCTGCCGCTCCACCATCAACGTGATAAATAACTGGTGCTATTTCCGTGTAATAAAGGCGCAACAGCCAATACAAATATTGCTTTGCTCGTTCGCAAGCCCTGAGGCAAAACTCTGTATTCATACTTAAAGTCTACTGGCACTCTAATACGAACATCCCAATTGGCGTAGACCTTGCCACCAACAAGTTGCTCGAAGCACTCCTCGATTGCGACCAAATATGAATCATAGCTTCTTTTATAGCTAGCAGATTGGTAACCAGCCGCCACGCCCCATTCTTCTTCGGAACCCCCATGCAATGCGAATTATTTCGAGTTGGAGTATAGCGAAATTCCTCTCTCCATCAAGTCGTTGCATATGGACTCGTACACCTTTTGCTGGACTTGAGATAGTGGATATTGCCGAACATAAATTAGCCGTGATTTCGAGTTTACGGGTTCGATATCCATGAATTGGAGATCTTTCGCACTATGATCAAAGAGGTCCGTATGCTTGATAAGAAGTTTTTCGACGAGGATCCTGTCAGATGCGTTCACACTATCAGGATGCTCATACTTGAAGGGTAAAAGATCAATTCTCTGCTGTTGGGTTAACTTCTCGTATGAAACAATCGCGATATCCGAATCGTTGATATCCAGGATATCCAGGGTCTTTTCAGTGCTTAGTGTCTTTATAGTATTCACAATTTGCCTCTTGCCATCACTGTTCGTAGGATTGACCTAACCCCCTCTAAGCGACAGTGGCTGTTCCTTCTTCTTGCCCACAATTTTAATCTTGATCAATTGCGAAGTTACAGGCTCCGATTCGTGACAGCCCCCGATTCCAGCTTGATACAGCTGACGAATGTTTCTCAACGGCCATTCAATATATTTAGGTGCTTCGCGCTGTGACCTCACGTACTTGGTCTTTGCTTCATAAAGCAAGGTTAGCTGATTGAGCACCCTATCTTCGCTCCGTACGCAGGGATCGAAAAAAAGCATGCCAAACAAGAATTGGATATCCCTAGTCAGCATCCTCTCGAGCACTGCGAACTTATGCTTGAACGCGGTTCCTTGTATTCGTAATTGAAGTGAAACATTGAAGGGGGCTGCCTGGCATCTGCCTACATTGTTGAGATATGTTCTCGAGGGCTCGATGCCGTCGGAAGCAGCCATGTGATTATAACCCTTGGTACTTCCAGTGAAAAGTGATACTTTCTGTGTAATCAAGGATATGATTCTTACCAAGAGACAGCCCTGATCATTCTTACATAATCTACCACTGCTAAATCCTAACAGAATTTAATTATCTTGTGGGCAAATAACCATATATAGCGGATATTTAGGACCGGACCGGGGGACCGGGCCAGTCAGTGGAATAGAGAATTTTATAAGTTAGAAGCGATGACTCATCCAAAACCATAGATACGGGTATTTCCATAATACCCGATAGTAGAGAAAGTCTCGTTTCACATATGAACCATGGACGTGATAAATAAGTTCCGTACTTAATAATTATACGAACAGTACAACGTCATACTATTTGACCGTCCGGGGCTGAGTCAGCCATTAATACTACAATACACACAATTCAAACATGTGCGGGTGGCGAAGGACAATACTCCTGGTTAATATTGTGTAAAACCAACACAGAGTTAATTTGAAATTTTAAGACGCCATATTTCGGTCGTATAGAGGGTTTCAGATTAAACATTACGAGCTACAACTCTTCGTAGATGTGATCGCCAGGGCACCCACAAAGGTTGGTGGCAAGTTCTTCCGTAAATTTTACAAGATATGTCGGTAGCCGCCGGTATCGCAACTCAGGAGTAATCACCGCACACGACACACCAAACCAGAAGGCTATTAAATTGAATTTGAAAACTTCCACAAAATTTCAATTTATGTCTGACACAAAGGTATCCCTGCTGGCGGCTGTTTGCTTACGGCGACAACACTCGTGTTTGTGCTGGGGTTAACTATTCTTAAGTTTTGGGCTGGTGTACGATAGTTTTAAAAACTCTATCGTCCGAAAAGAGGCGTGAGGGGTGTACAAGGGTATTGTAAGTATGGTCTTACACGAGGTGCTGGCGACTACGACATCTGCAGTGGTATGAATGCCGGTGATTATTAATGCTGCAAGCGGACATCAAATTGGGCAATATATTTGCAAAAAATATGTGGGGAGATAACAGAAAATAAACGTTGGACACAACTGGAAACTCGTACGTGCTTTGGGTTCGTTACTATGATACAAATCTTTCGACTATAAGCATATGTGTTCCATAATAGACGAGTTTTGGTACTCCAGAGATCATATACACATGGAGCTCATTCATATGTTGGTGACATACCGAATGGACACAAATTTTTTATTTGCGAATTGGAGGTGACAGGCGTTGGGATATTCTTTAGGCACGACTATCATTACTGTTATGCTACAGCAGAAGAGTCCAGGGCGAGAAACAATCGTTAGTCTTCTTGAGTTAAAGACTTGCGACGTGTTTATGGAACTACAACAAAGGATTAGTTCTAAAAATTAGTGAACAGTTTTTGGGCTAAAGGCCATTTACAGCCGAGCAAATAGAATGAGAGCTGACAATTACAACATAAACGACCGTTTAGTCCGTGTGGAGGTGACTAGGATGTTTTACGAGGTAGCCCCTGACACCTGAACGTCGTGTACACGATAATATCGATCAACGTAGAACGAAGCGTCACCGCTTCAAGAAAGGACCCAACCAACCCCAGACAGAAGAGGCACAGAACGCACACTATCGTGCGAACCAAGCGGTTGTATGACGGGCATTCCTAGCCCGCGGACAAGAACAACAACCAAACGTTGCACCAACTCAGCAAAAAAAAAAAGACCGTGAACCAGAGACGGCGGTAACCTCTGACCTGCGTGTATGCGGACCAGGGGCAGACCGACACTCATGAATATATAGCGAGTGCCGAGTTGTGGTCATTGTTGTAGAATCCAATGTCTAAAGAACCGAATATCCGTTGTGAATACATAACGTTCATACTAGTCGAGTTAAATACCGAAGTATAAGGACCCGTGACCCCGTTATAGTTACTCAACACCGATTAAGATACTCTAGGAATCCCCCTAGAACATTCGATACCATCATCAAAACCATACAATCTTCGCCTGTCCTTAGGCCATGTCTAACATTGTGTCCCTTGACTCCCTGTCAGACTTAATGTTAGAATATGTACTCTGTACGTGTAGCTCTCCTCCCGTCTGCTCTTGACAAGTTACTTTGCTCCTTTCTTTACTCCCGCCATCGACATCTTGCTCCATCGCATGTTCTACGTACTCTCCCGATGCCTTTGCCACGTTCTGCGGCTGTTGACCCAATGCTACCTCCCCGATAGTGGTCTTATGGCGATAGGATGTGCTCTCTGACTTACTTTGGTCCATAAAGACTTGTACAAACTACATTGGTATTCTGTATTTCTTGTCTGACCTTGATTGTTAGACTTTGTGAGTCTATTTGTGCTGTTCTATGCGTGGTCTTTCTAATGAAGCAAGCCTATCTGCGCTTATGTTTGTAGATTCAAAAGAAGTTTCTATCATTCACGTGTGCATGTCTCCCGTCCGATTTGAAAGTGTGATCTGTGTACTTCCCTACATACATAATCGACAAACTGCATGTTTCAGACAACACTATATATACTCATAAATATTCACTCAAAATTTGAGACACCTACTACAAGATGGGTGCATATCCCATGTTTTGCAATACGAAGGGATTTAGTCAGTATATGATTTGTGAATGAATAAATATATACCTATATATATATATATATATATATGTTTCCCTCCTATACGTATAGTATTTAACTCTTGCTCCTTCGTGTCACTTATATTAAACGACGTATTGGATGTGAAGCCTTCTTTGGTTAACTATGATTTTGAATGCTTTCGAATACGCAAGTTCATTTCTTCTAAGCCTATTTCCATTACATGTTTATGCCTGTCGTTGTCAGGTGGTACAACTATTCCTGTGTTCGTGCATGATGGGGCTTAGGTACTCGGGTTTTGTTTGACACACACATACAAACACACTCAACACTATCACTCTTCGTACGCGTATGAAAAATGTCAAATATTTATCTCCTCCTTCCGGGCTTCTTTCTTATTTCTCTTGCCCGGACTCGTCATAATCGTATGTTGGCGACTTATCTGGGATATATCTTAGCGTCCACGAAGTGCTAGTTTGATGACGTTTTTCTTTCGACTCCCTATATTCCCCATGAATGTGATCATTGCACGTCAATTCTCTACGTTGTCTTTCTCTGAACATTCTGGCTGAAATGACCCTCGCCATTCGTTATTGATGGGCCCGCCTTCGGATTGTGCGTTTCTCTGTACTATGTGATTGTATATCAGTGTCTAAATCCCTACTAATATATGCCAACAATGATGGCATTGAATCACTTCCATCATTACTAGCGTAACCATTATCCGTCTGATTCCGTTCACTATCCTGGGATACTTTTTCACCTTCTTCCTGATTCTTTGTTGTTTCCTCCATATTATTCTCTGTTCTTTAATGAAACATTTACATTACTATCTGGGCCGTGTTATAGCTTGTTCGTTGGATGGATTTGAATAAATGAACAAACTCAATAGTTTGCAAAAAAAGGTAGTAAGGGTCGACTAACAGTATCTCTATGTTATCTCTGTTCAGAGAGAGACGTTGTTCTTTTATTCATTAAACCTTAACTGCAGAATCTAATTACTTTTGAGTCATGTGTCGATCTAAAACCCTGATCGGTACAAATTAAGTTTACAGATTCTGATATTGTAAACTAAAATAACTAAATTAAAATAACACTCGTAACCCTTTCTGGGCGAACACTAATAACCGTGTCTGGTGGTATTCCGACCACATGTAACACCGTTAAGTAAAAGCAAGTGATCATGATCAGACACCGTGCTTGTGCGTTGACGACATTAAAGCATGAAACGATATGAACAATGGTAGTTTTGGAAGAATCATGGCGATTGGGCGGTCACGACTGGTCTTAGATGTTGGTAGCAACAGTTCGAGATATCAACGTTCGAACTTGAGTCCTCCACGATGCACATGTGCGTAGTGAGAGTATGAGTCTCGTGAACAAACTGTTAGCTCCTCAGAACGAAATCACGGAAGATGCCTACCAAAATCATGGTGTGTAGACGAAGGGCTTCGAGTTCCTGCATGCGTACTACCAGGTATGGGTAGAGTTTGTAGCACAGGATAGCCGGTGTCAGAGGTAGTGGTTCGCGCTTAGGAGTCAGTTTTCCATCCGCCACTCATCTGCGTTAAATGGTTTTTTCGAAGATTAGTTACAAGTACAAAGGGTTTCGGTACAGTGATGCCTGTCATTTGATACATGGATCTGCAGTGGGAAACATATCCCTTGACGCTTGCGCATAACAGTCTCCGACGAAGCTGACCCAAGCATAAATGTGGTTAGGTAATATTCCAGTCATGCCCCATGTCGATGGAAGATGTTGTTCGTGTACCACAACGTCGATGAATTGACGCTGCGCAGAACTGGCTGCTGCACGCTTTACAACTGGCTTCAAGTATAAATAAGATGTTCCTTTATCGTGTTGTTCTAACTGTGTGTACGTCAATTCAGAAGTGTGCCACTCAGTGTGGCGCGCATCAGATAGATACAGTAGGTCTGATTTGTGTCCTGTCTTAGAATTAGAGAATATGCACAAAAATGTGTCTGGTGTTAGTTGTATATGCATAGATTTTGTATTTTTGGGTAAAATCCAATGTCTAATAAACAACTCGCGAGCCTATGCAATTTGGTTGAGTAACTCGTGAGCAAATAACTAAAAATATGTTTTTTATTTTCGTGCACGTCATATATTTTATTCCCCCAGATGACATTGTTTGCAATTCTCGCTCATGTTTGGCTATCAAACAAGTGAGTGGAGAGGGCTATAGGCGTAGGTTGGACCCGTTCAATTCGCAAACAAATCTGAGAAATATTTGAATGCATCTTTACTTTATTTGAATGACAGATTACCGTTTTCGCCTTGTTACAATCTGTTAAAGTGCAATGTAGTAGACTTTAAATAATTTTTTTCTGACCTCACCTTTGGTTTTATACCTAAGGTGTTTGTGCTAGTGTTCAGCCGCCTGGTCTGGCCAGGGTAAAACCTCATATGGTCAGTATGAGAAACCTTATGCAGAACACATAACACTTCGATGCTATTCTATTTCAACTTCTCGCAACTAAATCTCACGCTGATCACATGATCCCTTTCCACATAGGATGTGACTCACATAGAACCGCAGCTATTATTAGAATGCTGCGGTTGACAGGCTTAATCTATTCTCGGGAATCGGTTGAGCAACAGAATCTGCTCTCGGAGGTCGGTTAAGTAATAACTCAACTCTTGGGAGTAATTTAAGCAACTTTATTTGCTCTCGGGAGTGAGTTTACTCTGATGACTTAGTTCTTGAGAATGAGCTAACTCTGATGACTTCCTAATTCAAAGTTGGTTTCTTGCTGTAAAATATGGCCTTAGACCTGTAGTCTCTCACAATCAGGGGCACTTTTCATATCATGTAGGGATATTGGTATACCATTTATAGATGTTTTTTTTCTCTTCAGGTTGTCCGGTAGGTTTGGACACAAGGAAGTCACGGAGCGGAGTTTGCGGTTGCTCTTGGTTTGGCTGTATTGTTGGCTATCCGGTTCATTTGATCTTCCATCATCAGATCTAATTTGTTCAATATCTTTCCCATCATGTCCATGAACTGATTCGATGTCTCTCGAAAGGGTAGTAGAGTTCGTCATGGTTTTCTTGTGTGGTGGCGACGATGGTAGCGGGTTCTTGGCCGGAGACCCTTCCGGATCCTTGGAGTTTGGTGACTTGGGATCGTCTTCGTCTCCGTCGATGTATGTGTCTTCGCCTAGGGCTTCGTTGTTTTCGAGGTTATCGTCTCCTTGTGATCTTTTTGTACCTGACTTAATTTGGTCAAATGCAGTTGTGTCAGTGTAATTTTCTTGACTCATTGCTACCTCCTGTTTGCTGAAAACTCAAACAATCCCAAGGTACTACACTCAAATGTACAGTGTCTGACTGATTAGTTGACCCTGATGTGTGTGTGTAATTGTAGTGTTGTTGTTTCCTTGTTTGTCTAATGTGTAAATATCAACCTAACAAATCATCAGTAAGCTTCAAGATTTTACATACTCCCTATTTCTCTGTGATATTTACAATTGTATTCTGTATAAAATTAAACGCTAGATAAAGTTACTGATACTATTTCAATAAATACCGGAATTAGAAGCTTCAGTTTTGGCGCCAAAAATCATAGCCTATTTTTTATTACTAAAAGCTGTAGGTGTCGGCGAAAATTCGGGATTCGCAGGGGAATCCAAATTGTAAATTGTTTTTGGGTCTGAGAACATTCTCGAAATATCAGTACACAATGTCGAAAAATTGTGGCATGAATTTTGATGAGTCATCACCACATGACCCTCGCAAAACAGCTAAACGTAGAACTAATGAGAAATCGCGAATACCTTGAAGTTCGTAGACATTACGTAAACGTTTGGGCTTAGTTGTAGGCCTTTAGACCGCTGCCGGTCTGTCGAAAATTATATATATAGGGCAGTATAGTAGCTTGCAATCCTCAGACTTCCACACAGAGAATTAAAAGAAGAATAGAGGAGGATTGCCAAGACTACTTGAATCGTAGACTTTGACTTGGGCCGAGCCAAGAATCAATAAAGGATACTACTGAGAGTTATTGTCTAAGCCTTTTAGTAGGGTTTAGGGTTTATAGTGTACTTTGTGGACCAACATTTTTGGACTCAGGGCCGTTCGGGTTTGGCCAAGGATTTGTTGAATCTTGGGATTGCCGGCCACGATCAAATCGGGATCAGGACAGGAAATTAGGGTCAGGGATCTTATAATCCAAGTTGCTGGGAATCCCCTCTATAGCGGAGCCGCCATATAAAGGAACTGTGCCGCCAGTGTTGCTGTTAGCTGTTGTTGGGCATAATTATACTGGAATTGAACTATTGAAATTGTATTAGACATTGTCACTAAGAGATTGGGGAGACCCGTACTGTAAAATTCTGAAGAGTAGTAATCCACTTGTTGGACTCTTCTTTACGTAGGTAGTTTGTTGCCGTAGGCCTTATTATCGTGTATCGCACCCTTCGAAGTACTCTGAGGCAAATACTATCGTATTTCCAATAGTTCGTTTCATTATGGCTAATGCGAAGCAGCAGTGGGCTGCAACGATAGAGGCGAAGGTCCAACAGATGGAGGCTGCATTGTCGCAGCTTCAGCTGCAATTGACCGAGGAAAGGAATAAACCTCGTGGGGTTAGAAGCAATCGTGTATGATGGGAAGGCCGATATGTCCAGCGTTCGCGAATGGCTATATCGAATGGAAAAGATGTTTGCGGCAGAGCGGGTTGCAGCCGGGCGTGACGTCAAAGAAGCCGTGAAGTTGCAATTCGCCAGCACGTTTCTTAGTGGCCGTGCATTGGCGTAGTATCGAGAGACTGCCGGACCTTCAAACACTTGGGGGGAGATGTTGGCGGGTCTGCAAACTATGTTCTTGCCACCAAATTGTGAGAACGACTGCCGCGAGAAGCTTATGGCAGTGCGTCAGACTGGTTCGATGCGTGCATATACTGAGAAGTTCCAGGAGCTAGAACTCAATGTACCGCGCATTGCTGATGAGGAGAGGGTTGCTATCTTCATCCGTGGACTGAAGGATCAGCTCAAGATGGAAGTTCGTCTTAAGCAGGGGAACCCTCAAAACTTGTCAGAAGCGATGATGCTCGCAGACATAGCAGGGTCAATTATGCAAAAGACACATGCCGCCGACACAGTTGCCAATGCTATCGGTGGCGTAAATTCAGATCGGTGCAATAAGTGTGGCAAGAAGGGTCATTTTGCTAAAGATTGCAAGCTCGATGGTAACTGTCGAAAGTGCGATAAGAAGGGCCACATGAAAGCGGTATGCAAACAATAATGACATGCGTGTCGGCTATACTAGACAGCGGGGCAGAGGCAGATGTACTACCGAAGGGCTGGGCTGGTCCAGAAACGAAGGAGGAGAGATTGATAGATGGATTTGGTGGGCGTATACTTTTGCTAGGGAAGGTAACGTTCGATGTATCCTAGAGCTAGAAGAGGGCCTTTCTTGACAAGGAGCAGACTCGGCCAGAGATGCGGTGCCTGTACAAGAAGAATGGATGACGGCCGACATATCTGGGCTTTTGAAGGAGGTGTGTTGACAGATGGGGATTACTCGACGATCGAGGTAGCTGAGCACGACATCATTTTACGGGATGGTGCTACTCTGGTATACGTGTACTACGAAGAGAAGACCCTTGAGGAGAGGGTGGCAATTCGTGAAGAGATATTGGACATGTTAAAAGAAAAGGTGATCGAACGATGCAGTTGGAAGACATCGTGGAATTTTCAGCCGGTTGTGGTGCCCAAGTGTAAGTTTCGGTCTATCAAGGCGATATTAACGCCTTAGAGTGAATAAACTCTTAGTTAAGGCTAAGTATAATAAAATTTAAAAGAAATAAACGAAACGAGTCTTTTAGTTTTAGAAAACAGCAATACTCTGAGAGGTTGTGAGACTGAGACATTGCCTATATATAATCCTCTCAGTACTGTTTTCGCCGAAGGGATTTTATTTAGTGTTTCATCGTCGCCCTATTAGAAACTATGGTATGTTTCGTTGGGGCGAATCCGAGAGACTCATAAAATCCCATCTTTAGAAAAAAAGAAAAAAGAAA
>NW_014040366.1:0-4915 GCF_001186125.1 Sphaeroforma arctica JP610 | reverse complement strand
ACTGGGGCCCTTTAATGGCCTTGTCCAAATATCTGATATGTAAAATGAAATTTAATTAATAAAAATCGTTTAAACCCCATTTAAGGAAAACCAAGTTTACGTACTTTTAAGAGTACGTTTATATTACAAGATTCTAATGTGGAGGCCCGGATTTTACACAAGAAAGAACAGAGCGATTGGAGAGCTTGTGCGAATATGGTGTCTCTGAATCGCCAGGTTAAGTATCGTGAGTTTCCCGTACCGAAGGAGGAGGACCAATTTTTATACCAAATTGGATATGGCCAGGGGGTATTGACAGGTTAAGTTGTCAGAGCCCGCAGGGAGCTACACGACCTTTACGTTTGAAGGTCAAAGATATCGCTATACTGTAATACCCATGGGCCTTGTGGACTCCGAGTTTACTTTTCGATCGTTGATGGATGAAACTAGTGGAGATATTGAGGGCGTGTTCATATACATAGATGATGTGATTCTGTGTTGAATGATAATTGACGAGCATATAGCGTTGATAGAAGATGTGCTACGACGATTGAAGAAGCAGAACGTTAAGATCCGGATGCGTAAGTGTGAGTTTATCTTGGGCGCATTATTGGCCAAGGTGCTTCTCGGATTAAAGACGAGGCTGCGAAGGCACTAAGCGCTCCAAGCACAAAAGAGGGACTTCGAAGTCTCGATGCTACAGCTAACTGGTGTAAGCTTCGGTCTATCAAGGCGATATTAAAGCCTTAGAGTAATTAAACGCTTAGGTTAAGTCCAAGTATAATTAAATTTAAAGTAAATAAACCAAATGAGTCTTTTAGTAAAGTTAGGTATGCCTAGTGAAAACAGCAATACTCTGAGGGATTGTGAGGCTGAGACATTGCCTATATATAATCCTCGCAGTACTGTTTTCGCCGAAGGGATTTTATTTAGTGTTTCGTTGTCGATCTATTAGAAACTATGGTATGTTTCGTTGGGGCGGATCCGAGAGACTCATAAAATCCTATCTTTAGAAAAAAAGAAAAGAAAAGAAAAAGAAAAATACTCTTGATATCCATAGCTATTGTATTAACCAATAAGTTGCCTCTTATCAAGAATTACCTACTTAGCCTTCATCAGACTGGCACATCTGGTTGGCTGAACGGAGGATAAACTAAGCAACGCTAATAGTTTTTTTGAAACCTATGTTCGATTGAGCCATCTCGCTACCGAAGTATTTAGATATAAATAGATTTGGAAAGTAAATATAATTCTATTAATAGAACTAGACCAAATCTTATGTTTGGTATTTTACTGGGGCCTTTTAATGGCCTTGTCCAAATATCTGATATGTAAAATGGAAAGGGTATTTAATTAATAAAAACCTTTAAAAACCATTTAAGGAAAACTTAAGTTTATGTGCTTTTAAGAATACGTTTTACGTACTATTAAGAGTACGTTTATATTCCAAGATTCTAATGTAGAGGCCCGGCTTTTACACAGCCCCCACCCAGCTTTGAGACCCAGGAGAAGCAAGTTGCTCACTCAAGCTGATTATGGGTCAACAAGCGAGAAAGGAAAACAGGTCGAAAACAATAAGTAGCATAACATATAGTTGATGTTTCTCAGGCGGGGGAGTAAAGCGTTCTCGGTTTCCCTGTGAGTTTGTGTTTAGATCTAGTAGGTCCGTGATTGTCGACTATACGTTTCTTACGCTTCAATGTTTCTTGGTAGTGTTCCAACGCTTTTGCCTTTTTAATAAGGCTATATTGCGTATTTCTCGCAAGCAAGGATGTAGTAAACACATCAAAATACGATACTAAAACCTACTGAGTCCTCCTGAGGCTCAGTGCGGTGTATTTATTCTTATATTTGATTGTCTACTTGGTCTACAAATAATTCACCTCGTGTGAATTAATTGTAAACTAATTCTAACTCCACACTGATAGTGGTTTAAGGGGACTTTTACTACAAGGATATACAACGTTATAAATACGTTGTACCTTCTCTAACCATGGTAACTCATGGTGGTCAGGTTCGTCCTTCTTAAAGAGTATTTGTAACTCACTATATCTGCCACGAAAATAGTGAGCGGGTGTTGTTCCTGTCAGCGGATCAGCTCACTCGTTCATCTGTGTTTGTACCCACTTAAGGTGGTACGGCCAATCATCTGCATCATTCGTTAATGCAGTACGTAAGAAGAACTTAAGTCTTCTGTGGCGCGTTTCATTAGCGCCTTGTGTTTGCGGTTTATATGGTACACCCCTTTTATGGCACATGACTGATACGAGTACTAACGATTCCATTATGTCATCGCAGAACTCGCTACCGGGATAGAGCAAGTTATACCGTGACGCCACATCAAAGAAGTGGCATACGTAACGGTCGCCTGTGTGGAACATAGGCAGGTCAACCAGATCAATGATGACCCTGCGCCATGGAACATCTTCAGTCACACTCTTGAGCAGTGCGAACCCATAGCGCTTGATCTGATTGAGATCACAGTCTGTACATGACTGATATACGCTGTCAGCTAAAGTTGCCAGCTTAGGGTGCGCGATCCCATTTCGCTTAGCATCTTTAAGTGCGTCTACTGCGTTCTGGTGCTTCAGCTTATGGTTTTGCGTCAGCCAAGCAAGAATGTTTTCATCATTCTGCTCCTCCAGAATAAAGGTAGGGTGTTGAGAATCTACTTGCGTGGTCTCTAAGTCTGCAGTGTTTCCAAACTCCTGTCCTTTTTTCGCATGAGTGTCACGAGTGCGCTTGTGTGCGTTTGATACACCTGACTTATTTAATACTCGTATTATATGTGTATATACTTCGGGATTATCTTTCATTAATCCCTTTAAAATTAGGGTTTGAAAGATTTCGGCCTTGGACTTTATGTTATTAAACAGAGTCCTAGCTAGAGACTGCCGCTTCTTAACTGTAGTGTCAATAGTAGATAGTATTTCTTGTGCACAGACTTCAAGTGCTGTGTTGCCTCTGAACTGCTTAACGTTCAATCTAGTGGAGAGTGGAATCTCTGGTTCTTTGACCTTGTTAAGGAAGGTCTCAGAAGGGTCCATTTGGTTGTTCCAATGTGACCTATACGACATATTATAGTATGTCTCCAGGGCGTCTTCTGGACGGCTCGGGTACCTGATATAGGAAAGTATCTACTTCCCTATCTAAATATATTGGCTCTCATTGAATCATGCTTATTAATTTATTGAGCCATGGATCTTTACTCCGTAATGGGCAACACAATGTGATGGTAACTTTGTGTATATGAACATAATTTAGTAGTTGGGCAATTAACTGCCATGGTGGATTAGCCCACGCATTAGGATCAAGTAACTTGCTCCTGTAGGGTCAAACGACTGCATTAAAGCGGAAACCCATTCCTGGGAAGCGATATCATTCGTCTCCAACATGACCGTAAGCGCATTAAGCGTACGGATTAGTGTGTCGAGGTCACGGTTGTTTGTAAACTCGACCTGCTTGCTGTTGGCATCCCAGTTCGACTTGAGTCGACTGATCTGTCCCTTGTACTTCTGGTTATCCCTGTGGTCTTACCCACGTTGGGCCTGAAGTAGCTGATCGATGCGCTTTTGCTTGATTGCGATCATATTAGCAAAATATGATACGTTATCAGCACGGTGCTTGTCATGGGCGATTTCCATCTTAATGGTGTAATCGTCGACCGATTTATTAAGTTCGGTCACCTCGTCAGAGTGGAAACCCTCTGCGGGCTGGTGTAATGCTGTGCAAGCGAATCGATTAAATGTGACATCGTTAACACGTTTACGGGAGTGTTTATTGCCCCTTATAAAGTCCATGGTCGAGGCCTTTCGGTGCTCTGTTCCTTGGATAGTAGTTGGTATTATAATCTTACGATTGTCATCCCAGTTGGGTAAGGGTGGCAGAGTATTTTTACCTGCCTCTGGGTCTATAATACCCTCAAGGACGAGCGACTCATGGCCGGGTGCTGGAACAGGCGAGTAATTAACCTGGAGTTCTGGTGGTAGTACCTCGTAAGGTATAGATACGCTGAGCACATCTGGCTCATCTGCCACAGGTGTAGCGCTCAGGCCTTTACGCTTTTCGGGCGTAATTGCCTGTCGACGTTCTGTCCACTTCTGTAGGGCTTCGGTAATGCCTGAGAAACATGCTCGCGTAAGTGCTGTGCGTGTTTTCCTGATCTATACATTCGATCTACATGTTCAACAGTCATGTCTTTCATAAGGGCGGCTAACTGATTCTTAAGATCACTGTTTTCAGTAATTAACTTACTTATGCGCGTTGGTTCAGTGGTCTCGAACGTAGATTCAGTTTGCCACTTGAGCTTGCCTCCTCTTCTGGTTCCGGTATAGGTACCTTCTGAGATTCGTCTTTGTCCCCTATAATTGGTGACTTTTCTTTCTGAGTTTCGTCAGAAGAGTTGGTTGGGGCGTCTTGAGACGTGTCCCTTGTTTCACTTCTTGGCTTCGTAAATGCAAGCTTTGAAGTTGAAGCAATAGTTGGCCCTCGGGCTCTGTCTGTAGGAGTAGTCTTCTTAATCGGAGTGGCTACATCCTTATCCGAAGCATTGTCCTGTTGACTATTATTGTCGGAGACAAGTGCCTCGGCGACGGTGCGGTTAAAGGCATCGGCAGCGGCGACGATTGCTTCTGCGGCAGCGCTAGCGGGTTCTCTCTCCATTTTCTTCTTGTCAGCTCTACGCTTCTTAGAAAGAGTATTGTCTTTCTTGGTTATAATCTCAACTTATGACTACTAGCTTGTCTTTTAAGGACTAGTTTGGACAAGAAAATTTTTAAACCCTAAACCCTAAATCGGCTAACTTTAAAATGTGTAAGATTCGGTCTCCCAAGGCGATATTAACGCCTTAGAATAAATAAACGCGTTGGTAAATTCTAAGTATCGTAAAAATTTCAAAGTAAATAAACGAAATGAGACTTTTAGTAAAGTTAGGTAA
>NW_014040367.1:112907-118659 GCF_001186125.1 Sphaeroforma arctica JP610 | reverse complement strand
TATATATATATATATATATATATATATATATATATATATTTATATAAAATATATACATATATAATATATACATATATAAATATATACATATATAAATATATATACATATATGTTACACACATGCACACACATATTATGTATATATATATATATATTACAGAAGCATAGATGTGAGCTCCTGTGTATGATCGTATAGAAACTAGGCATATAGTACACCTATCTGCGTTCGATTTATGTCTCAGTGTTGTCTTACCTGTGCAAACTTTGTGTGAAATGACCGCCGTCTTTATTTATTCTGGTCGTAAATTTACATTTTATTGTGCTTTCTTAGCAGATTTCTTTCGTACAATTCTGTTCTTTGGACCTTGCCGAATATCGAGGGGCCTCATAAGTCCCTTCGATTTGAAGTAAAGCCCACAGGCATTGCACACAAGCTCTCCCTTCAATCTCCTCCAAGTAACTGTGGTATTTGTCCCACAATGCACACAACGTGTGGTTCTATCTCTGGTTGTAGTTGGCTTTGAAACCTTAACCTTAGGCTTTCTCGGCTTATTACATCCCCAATTACCTCCCGTGGGAACAAGTCCCTGAAAATTGTAGACTGGTGTATCTGTTTGGATTAATCTTGCATCTACCGCCTCTCGTCTACTGAGGTCATTCAAACGACTGATAGGGTGTTCCCTATATCGCTGAGGTTGCGCTGTAGCTCGCGCTTGATGAGATGATGGCAAGTGATTGGCTGATAAAGTAGATAATTCAATCCAATTACCCGCAGCTGCACAGTCTCTATTATCTGATATAGTAGAGATAACTGGTATATGCGACATGGTGACATTTAAGGGGGGCTGAATTTCTTGGCGGGTTGGTGATTTCAACGCCGCAGTATGCTCAGAACCACAATCAGAACTTGTACACCGTTCAAAGTTCATTCCAACTGCCTCTACCTTGGTTTGCGCACTTTCATACTTAGCTATTATTAGATCCAATGTATCCAGACTGCGTGTTGCGATTGCCTTTTGGACTACAAATGGACTTGAAATGTCCAGAGATGATACTACAGATGTAAATGACTTCTGCTCATGTCCCCAAGGCGATGCCGTTTGACAATTGTCATTATTTAGTGTCGTGAAACTGGATATATCGGAAATTGGTTCTGAAAGTGAAGCTCGCATCGAATTTATCGAACTCTGCAGTCCCTCCGTATCTATATTGCCAAACTCAGCAAAGGTGGCTCGTCGCTTCCCAATTGACGTCGCAGGATCAGAACGCCTGCGCGGAACTAAATCCTTTTTCTCGTCCATAGCACCTTGATTACTTCGATTACAGTTTGGCAGATGCTGTACATCGGGAGGGCAGGGAGTATCTTCAAGCGGATTGCTAGCATACTGCGGGCCCAAATTTGAATTCGGCCTTTGTAGCATATGCGAAGGAATTAAATATTCTTTGTCCGAGATATAAGAACCGCTAGTAAGTGACGGCGTTTCGCACAAACCTATCCCTCGAATATCATTATTGTCAGGTATATAGCTTGGATTGGATATGCTAGAATACTCTCGTTGTATATTGTGCAGCCTTGTCGATGACGATGATGATGACGATGTACGCAAGGTTGCATACATCGTGGTACTGCTCATATCGCAAGAACCATTCGATCCATAGAAATCGCACTCGGGCGATTTTGGCAGCGACATACTCCTCGCAGAGCACGAAAGTTTCAATTGTGCAATAAGATGCTTCATTTCCTCCTGCTCGTCGCCACAATCTGTTTCGATAATGCTCCGAGTTACATCGCAATGCATGTTCGCAAGCGAATATGTTAATATTTGATCGAATACTGTGTACGCCAAGTCACCCTTACCTCCTGTGAACCCGTTTTCACTCATGTTGTTTACTGTGACTGTCAAGTCGAAAACACATATGACTTCCTCTGCAAAGACAGATGCATGTATGTCACGTACATGAATTCATGAAATGGAAGAATTTCAAACCCGCAGTGCGAATATATAATTCAAATAAATACAAGATGTGAATGGACATAATTACTTGGTAAATATTAAATACAGAATGTATGTAGAACTGTTCCCAGAGACTGGGCCCTCTTTGGGCAGTGAGAGTGGAAAGCTGTAAGATCAGGAATTCAGAATGATGCTGCAGCGGTGCAGCCTGCTCAGTGCTCGGTGCTCAGTGCTGTGGTAGGCTGCGGCGGTGCAGCCGCAGGATTAATGGCCGTGCCCGGCGCGCCGCCGCTTCCGGTTTTTTCTTTGTGTTTTACTTTGTAGGCTATGCGTCTATTTTAGAAGGCTATGGCCAAGTGTTTTTGTTCTTTGTTTTTGTTTTTTCTTAAACAAAAAGGCAAATATGTAGCTTTCTTGTTGTTATATTGGTTTTTTTCTATTAAGAGCTCTTTTTTTTAAGAACAAAGATTATGCGCATTTTATAATCTATATTATATGTTTATTTGATATAGTAAACTATAAAACAAAACAAAAGAGTCGATCTCGATAAAGTAATCTCATTTCATTTGGTGAATGAACCAACAGGTTGCATACTGATCTTTTTAATATTGTTATTGTTTTTAAAAAAAGAACAATTTTTTACTCCTGACCTGTGTTAGTGTTTTTGTACTTTGTGGCCTCAGGCGCCCTCAGGGCTCAGAGGTTCAGGCGCTCAGCCCTGCTGCCCTGCTGCCCTGGGCGGCTGGAGGCCTGCCGGCCTGGCCTTAACTTCTGAAGTTTCATTTGTTTGTAGTATGGGATATGCTCTGTGCCCTGCCCTATTGAAGTAGGACAGGATCTTCTCTGTGCCCTGTCCTACTATTATTGGACTGGACTGTTCGGACGGGATCTTCTGGACTGGACTTTGGATGACGAATATGGATATTCGATGAAACTCTCTGATGTCTTAAGATATAGGATCATAGGAATTAGTTAGTGCCTGTCTCTTCTACTCGCTAGGCACTAGCCCTACGTTAGAGGGACCTGAGACAGTCGTTATATTACCAAGTGATAAACGGTTAGTATTACCTAGCCCACTAGCCATACTACTTGTTTTGTGTTTTGTTTTGTTCTACAAAAAGATGTACATAAAAGCAAAAAAGTAAAGAAAAAAACATGGCCAAAAGAAGTGAATATTTTCAGTAAAACACCAGCCACTCCACTCACCAGTGTTATTTATTACATATTACAACTCGCTACTCACAGCCCGTCTCAACTCACCACTGCCCAGGCCCCAGTGCCCATCCCAGTCGCCAGTCGCCAGTTGCCACTCACGGTGACTCATCACCATTTACCCCAGTCAGGCAGTCACCACTCACCACCAGGACTCACGCGGGTCACAGGATCAGGGGATGCCCGGTGCCTTATCAAAAGTTTGGGTCTGCGGGCAATTTTGGGTGCAATTGGTTTCTGTACATTTCAGAGAATTTTGATGAGAGAAGTACTCGTCATTTCAATGAGACACCAGGTATAGGTTTCAAGCTATTCACCAATCAGCAAAGATGACTGAAAAATGTTGATAACACTGTTACCAGAGACTCAAGAGTATTTATCTTTCTGACCTCTCTGGGCTCTGGCTCTGTCTCAGACTCTCACTCTCTCTCCTCAGTATCACTATCCTCCCTGCTGGGGAGAGTAGTGAGTAGAAACTACTGAGTAATGAGTACGGACTACTGAGGTGAGTCGTGAGTCCGTTAGCCGTGAGGGATGCTGAAGAAGGACACAAAGAGTATGGTGCCTGCCGCTTGCACACAGTGCACACTGCACAGTGTGCAGTGTGAGCCTGTGAGGACTGGTGAGTTTGAGTACTGACTGAGTCTCTGAGAGTGTGGTCTACTTTAGTATCTCTCAAACTCTCAGAGTCTCATGTAGTGATTGACTGATTACAGTCATCACATGATGTATGTACGAAAATTGTAAATTGTTTTTTATAGAAAGACAAAAACAAAATATGTACATATTTATGCATGTAAATATTGGTAAAACACAAAAAACAAAATATAATAAAAAAAAGTAGAAAGGCAATTTGTAAATATTTATGCCTTTATGTAGCCTTCCCTTTTTATAAGTATTTTTAATATTTGATCTTGTATAGAAATATAATTTGAACAGGATATATCTGTAATCTGACAAGTATCTGGCGGCTGGCGCTGGTATCAAATCGTGGCCTTTCCAATTTCCTTCAAATGGGCAAAACAGTGAAAACCGCCTCGTTCTTTTCCTTTCCAAATTTTCAGGCATTCCCTGAGATCGTAAAAGTCTGTATTTTGTTTAAAAAACCTCTCAGCTGGCTCAGCAACCTCGGCCCTCAACCCTGAGGCGCCCTCAGCCAGTCTCTCTATTTTTTAAAATAAAATACAATCTCATTTGTTTTTAAATGGCCCTCTCTGTAAGAACCTGATCGAGGAACACATACAAATAAACGAAAAAGTGAATGTTATTATTTTCAACGTTTTATACGCGTATTTATTATTTTAGGAAATACAAATATATGTACATATTTAAAATTAGGAATATTTATATATATATAAAAATGCCATAATTTTGAAAAATATAAGGCATTTTATTTCATCTTTATTATTTTCCTAAAAATATATTTCGTGCATGTTTCATATTTATTATTTTCCCAAAAAAATATATGTTACCTATTTATTAATTCTCTTATAAAATTTCCACATAAATACTTCATTTTATTATGTATTGACATAGCTTGCTATTTAGTTTGTGTGACGATAGTTGATACTAAAAGTTAAAAACACATTGATAAACAGTCCTTGTATATTCACAACACATATGCACAACGTAGCATAGTAATATACTAAATATGAACATAAATAGAGAGCTTACACTTGGTTTATGTACACTAAAAAGGTAAAAGATCTTTATAATAAATAAATCATGAGTTATATGACTTCTAAACACGCATTTTTGTAATGTCATTATTCTGAGTCATAGAACTCGACAGAGATCATTTAGCAGTGAAGCAGGAAGATGTACAGATTAAGCTGCACTTAAATACTGTGCACTGGGGTGGCATATTTGGGTATGTGCGCTTATATTGTCACTTTATACAATTCAAATAAACTAACGATCTATGTGTTGACTTGTGTATATAATATATGTGATTGCTTGTCAGTGTTTCAACACCACAAGTATAAAACTGGATATAATTTTTTGCCACCTTTTTTTGTTCGAAAAATCAATGAATTTTCAAATTGGTAACAATTTGCCACCTCATTTGAAAAAGGTGGTCAACATGCATCGAGCGGAAACAGGTTAAATTGCAACTGACGCTATACTACTGGTACGATAGCTCTGAAATTGGTAACAGAGCTCAAGGACAATACTATTGATAGGTGTGAACAATTATTTGTATGCCTGTGAATTATAAAGTTCACAATGTCCCTTCTGGCAGGATATGTGACAAGTGTGGATTATGTCTTCTGTGACCAAAATGCGCTCAGGAGACAAAATATCGAATTGGCATGTATTGTGAAAAAGCATTTTTCGAGTATCACCTGACTACAATAGTATCAAAAAGAGTGTCCAACATGTGGGTTTGTAATTTTTGATGTTATTTCGTCCTATTTGGTATAATTCCAATTACAGGGTCTTACACGCATACTTGCGAAGGTACACAACTCTATATATGGACACATATACGTCCATGGAAACACACACACACACACATATATATATATATACAGACGATAATATATACATATATATATATATATGTATACATATAACAACTATAT
>NW_014040367.1:105976-111970 GCF_001186125.1 Sphaeroforma arctica JP610 | reverse complement strand
ACAACTATATATATATATGGTGACTGAGAGTTTTCAAATTGATATACTTCAACGAGTTTTGGTCCAAATCGGGTTTTCACTTTCTTGACAGCTTGTTTTAGGATGAACTAAATAAAAACAGAAAGCCGTTGGAATTGAATTTTCCTAATATTTAACCAATTTGGATTATGAAATTTCGCTAAAAAAAACTATACAAATCGGCTTGAGTTTCCATGCTGTGTTCAATATATATAAAACAACCCAAATCGCTGTCTTCAACTCTTCATAAATACATTGTTTTGCTCAATAAAGTAGTACGCAGAGTCAGTCGACGACTCGGAAAGCATTAGTACAAATAGAGTACAAAAGAGTATATACGGACGGTCGGACCTGGCGTCCTGGCTCTGTCGGTATGTGCCCCTTTGACTATGAAGTTTGAGCCTAACCTCATGTCGTTATAAATTGCAACGCAAATAAATGTTCCGTTAAACGTTGAAAATCAAACGTATAATTCCATATCAGTGTCCCGTTTATATTTGTAGGGCCATATTCCAGGATAGGCAATGTCCTGACGACAAATTCCGATATTGAAAACTGAGACCAAAAGGTTTACAATAGGTGCACTATTCAGGTCACAATATACAGGTTAAAATATACTAAAATACGTTGCAACGTTAAAAAACAATCCGATAAACGTCTAAAAGTTAACGTTTATATACATGACGCCAAACGTTATGAGGTTAGGTATGAGCCATTGGACTCAGTGACTGTGAGCCGCGAGGCATTCTCCTGAGACCTGAGGGCTGAGAGGCTGAGAACTGAGCCCTGACTTGTCCCTCTCGCTACTCTTTAGTACAATTGTTTTTAAAAAATAAAATAGACGCGCCACTAACGTCTGACAGTCACTCGCAGTCTCCACTTTCGAGTCTCTATGACTGTATGACTGTATGTATTCTGTGAAGACTAAAGCCTGCTAATCTATGTAAAAGTCTGTATTTTAACACCCTATCCATATACTAAGGGGTACAAATCGGGCCGAAAATTAAGAAGCGTTCCAGATTGACTATATCCGTATTTTTATTTAATCCCAATATGTTTTTGGCAACTAAGTATTTCCTAAATGACCTGCAAAGGAGTCAAGGTCGTAGTACAAGCAGAACACCTTTTATACTCCTGGAGTCTAACACTACATAGGAATCCTCCAAAACACGATTAATACGTCTATATTTGCATAATTAGTAAAGTTTCAATGTTGTCACGTACAGATATTGTCAAAAAAATAAATATCGTTTATGCATTCTTATAACCGGAATGCAAGCTACAGCTGCTAAAATCGAGAAAAGTGTGTGTTCGCCAATTGATGTGACATGCAGTCGATTGCACGATGAATCTCAATTCCTAAACTTTTGGTCAAAACTCACTACATATTCACCCACAAGTGATTACAATATCATTATTATAGTTTAATTATGCTTATGCAATATATTTTAATACGCACACCGAATGGATGTCATTGCTGGGCATGCATGCTCGTGGATGGTGATTTTGAGCAAGTATAATAAGTCCTCTATAACACAATGATAGGTTCTAAACAGATAATACTTGCATTTATTATATATGAGAACCCTCAGAAAGTTTAAACTGCTAATATGAGACATGGAAATCCAGGATTTGACATGGGTCGAAATGTTCACAATCCTGTTCATAAAACGATACATAACTGTATGAACCAGTAGAGGTATCAACCTGGCGCCGGTGCATTTTTTTTTGAAATGTTTCTAGAAAAGTCTAGAAAAACAAATTAGGATTATATCCAAAACCAGATATAGTGAATTAGGTTTACTTCTTAAAAATCAGGTCCCCTTAGTACATGGATGAGGTGTTAAAAAAAAAAAAACTAATATACAGAGCCTCAATGATAGTGAGGGACTGTCCCTAAAAACCCCGGTGTCCCTTAGGCGTTAGTTTTAGGGGCGCGGGCTCAGGCGGCAGGCCTCAGAGGACAGAGGCTCAGGGCGCTTAGCCGCTCAGCGCCTCATCCCCTCAGACTCTAGAGAGTGGCAGACAAAGCTCAATGCGTAAATAAAACTTTTATTACATGCCGATGTAAGCGTTGAGGTTCAATTTTTATTACATACATGGTCCGATGGATTTCAGCTGGGGTATAATTTCTAGGACCGCAGATCTGTCCCCAGTAATAGTTTGTTGATAAATCCGCAGGCGCAAAGTTGTAGTCAAAAGTCAAAAGTCAAAAAATTGGCGAGCTTATAATTGGTCGATACTCTTAATATAGCCCACTTCGTGGATTTTTGGTGCACATTCGAAGTGCAGTCTTCGAAGTTTCGTTGGGCATATTTGAGCTACATAGACGTTAAAGTACAATTTTTATTCAGCATACACATAACGTATTGAGCTTAGGACTGACAGAGTTCATTGTCATTTAAACTTTGAAAGTAAACAAAAAACTAAAAAGGAACTCTTCTCTCTCTCTCTCTACTCTACTCTAGAGTAGAGAGAGAGTAGAGCTAGAGAGAGAGAGAGAGTATCTCCATATTAGTCTACTCTTCTGGTTCTAAGGCTGGTCTCTGGAGTACTCCTGATACAATAAGTGTTCACAGCGGTGTAGCGTGTGTGGGACTGACTCTCTGACAGACTGAGAGACTGTGAGTGTGGGTCCGTGACTCTGTGGGCCCTGGGGGGCTCAGGCCACTCAGAACTTCTGAAGTATACAGCTAGGCACCAGAGCAATAGTGTGTCAAAAGAAGATTTAGGCGGCCGACCATGCGAGAGTGGCGGAAATATTCTATCAGGTAGGATCGCTAGAAGTATAGCGTTGGGACACTGGGGCTGTGGCGGTGAGTGTTGCGGCAAAGTCACAGACAGTAAAATTGATACGTTGAGTGAGTCTAGATATAAACATAATTCTAACATTAAGGATCCAGGACAAATTGTGTGGGTGTTGTAGTAAGGGTAGTGGTAGGTCTGAAGAGGGGTGTATAAGCATGTATCTGTCCGGGGCGTAGTGAAGTTGGGAATATGTCTATTGTGAGATTGTCGGAGATATTTAAGATGGGAGTGAATCATTGCAGGCTGGATCCACGCATCACTACTGTGAGATTTTGGATATACATATACTCCTGGTAGGACCTATCAGAACAAGGAGAACATTCACGCAGTTTGAGGCGAAGTTGTGACTGTCGAGTTTAAGTGTCTTGAACACAACCAACAGTGTGCTCCGGCGCCATCGGAACCCATAGTAAACCAGAACATCTGTAAGTCCCAAAGGAGCTCGATATTGATAGATTAGACATGTTAGGGTGTTTTTTTTCTGTCTTCGTAGTCTCTATCGAAAGACCTACTGGGATTCTGTAGTTTAGATTTTTCAGCCTTGATTGCCATTTGAAAATCAAGGCCGAGGCCGTGATAGGCGAGATACGAAAACATTGCATTTGATGCCAGTTGTAATCGATGATAGAGATGAGGAATAAGTGATATTACAAGATGGTCTCGTCCTGAAGAGCGGTACACGAGGTCCCAGATAGTTCCACCGAGGTCTCTTGATTCAAGCTCTGTTGTAAGAAAAAGAATGGTGAAATGATGTGCGCCAGTAGTAATGAGCGTATACACAATATTTGTGGCAATATTGGCATTAGAGCTAGTACCACGGGCCAGGAACCTGAAGGCCGTTGCGTGTGATGTGACTCAAATAAAATAAAATTTCAATAAGTTTCTCTACCAAACCATTGCTACGGTGGTCGCCAATTGTGGAAAATTGTGATCAATACCCTCATAGCGGTCCCAAGTCTCAAAGCCGTTGGAAAGAAACGTGAGTGTCCTTGTTGTAACACTCGTACTTTCTTGTTGTAGCCCATTGTTCGGAATTGATTTCGTCGTCTCTACTAGAGATATCTATAGAAATAATTGCATCTCTTTATATAACGAAGGGGCCAGAGGCCCAGACCCTCTCTATGTAACGCCCAGAAGCCCAGAAGCCGTCCAGAGCCCAGAGCCCAGAGCCCAGGCCCCAGAGCGCAGAGGGCTGGGTTGGTAAACGACGCCGACATTTGGGCAAACGACATGTCATACATGTCGCGGCGACATTTTGTAGGACATGTCGGTCGCGATATGGTGTCGGCAGGTTTGCTGGTGGTTGTATCGTCGCCTACATTCAGTCATACACATATCGAGACGACATCTTTTCAGGGGTGTATGTTGTTGTCGTATACCAACCCAGCCAGAGGGCCATGCCTTCATAAATACTCAATATGTACATCGATAGTTTTGTTTTTGTTTTTTTATAACTAAATTACAGAAATCGTGAGCTTGTCCCTCCATGATGTTTTTTAAATATCTTCGACTCTGTCCGTCTGTCCGTCCGTCACACTTTTGCACAGATAAACTGATAAAGACCCCCACCTTCTGACTATAAAAAAATGGCTTCGTTTTTTAGCCCTCTAAAAAGTAAAAAAGAAACACTAAATATTAACCAATTTTGGTTTGTTTTCTAAAAGAAACAAAAAAAACAAATAAGGCAGCGAATAATTGCCATGACAACCACTTGAAACACAATTGTGCGTGGCGCCCCCGCCCCTCTGACCCCCTCCTCATCCCCTGGCCAAGTTTTATTCCAGTTTTGTTGGCAATACGATAGGAACATAAAAACAACTCTTGAATTCTGCGTTGGAGATCTTTCGGAAACAACTTCATACCTTCAGTAGTGATACGTAGTACATATCACAGAATGCCTAATATGTGCGCGGATTGTGCAACGATCTGCACACCCAGTAAAGTAACATACCCACACCCCTTAGACGACCGCGCACGCAAAAGTTCTCGCCATTGGAGATCGATAAATTACATCCCAGGTAACAAATACAGACGCGCTATTCTCGTAGGTGTTGGGCTTGTTGTCTTATGGTACCTTCACAGTTGTAAGCTAATACCTCCACATATAGCGAGCGACGGAGGCGTGCATTCAAAAATAGCGTTTGGCACGGAACGTGATGTATCTGCAGGATCCAATTTACTAGTAGACAGGAAGACTATAAACGATTCGGATGCAATACTTGAGAGAATCGATATAGATACAGATACTGAGATAGCCACTGCAAATCGATATAACACCGAACATGTGGGTATGGACAGAGATCACATATCTGGTGGTGGTACATCATCGGAAGATATGAAATTAGATGACGGTGATGCTGCCGTTGAAAAGCAAAAGAATAGGAAAAACACACAAAGTATAGATATAGTTGCTGATAAAGATGATATTGTGATCGACGCCAACAGGCCCAGCCTCATAAATACATCACAGACAACATACATGCAATCCGATAACATAGGAGGTGCGGGTAAGTCGACTTTCTCAGGAAGAGTTGCGGCAGACATATCGGATGGGCAACAACGTGTAAATACGTTGAAAAGTTTCTCAAGTCGACTGTCGCAACAGGGATCCCTGGAAGGTTCCGATGTCTCTTTGAAAAGTATACAGATACAAACACCGGAAGTTTCCTTGCAAAAAACAAATAAACAGCAAGGATTTCAAGATGAATTTGTAAGGGAGCCCACTGATGAGTTTGTCCCCAGGGCTAATGATGAACGCCTGAGCTATGTATTGAATTCTGCCGCAGGCGTGCAAGGACTAACTGCAGATACTGGATTATCGTTCATTCCCGAATATAGCCCGGAAAGTATGTTCTATCGTATGACTGGAGACCAGGTCTAAGTTGATGAAGTGTGCACAACTAGTATGCTCAGTGTAGATATGAGTGTATTACAGAGAAAGATAGATTTGTGAAGATAGAAAACTACAAAATCTCGCACACGCACACGCACATTCACCCACACACACAAACACACTATCTTGAACACGAACACACAAGCTCATACACACGCACGCACGCACACGCACACACATACACACGGGTGTGTGCCACACATGAACACATACCGCACACATACATATTTTCATACCCAGGCACAAACATTAACACACAAAAATACATATGTATA
>NW_014040367.1:95580-104215 GCF_001186125.1 Sphaeroforma arctica JP610 | reverse complement strand
GTGTTTATATATAATATACATGTATATATATATAATTTTTTTTTATTAAAACGCACACACACACAAAAACACCCACGCACACACACTTACACACACACACACACACACACACATATATATATATATATACACATACACACACACACACACAAATATATATATATATATATACATATATATATATATATATATATATGTGTGTGTGTGTATTATGTATACATAATATATATATATATATATATTTATATACTCAAATATATATATATATATAAATATATATATATATATGTATATATATATATATATATATATTTATATACTCAAATATATATATATATATAAATATATATATATATATATATATATATATATATATATATATATTTATATATATATATATATATATATGATTTATAATACATATATATATATATATATATATATATATATATATATATATATATATATATATATATATACGTATATATATATATTATATATATATATATATATATATGTATATATATGTACAAACACACATATATATATTGATAGATTGGATTTGAGTATGTCAATATGCAACTGAATTTGTCCCTCCTGTTAATGGTGTGATATATAGATTGGCTATTCATTCGATCTAGGTTGACTGTGATACCATCGCGGTGGACATGTTTATTGATAGGAAGTATGATTTTGCGTAGTGGGGTACTCACAATTCAGCTCTGGAATAGAAACAACTCGGAGGCAAGAAATAAGTTGTAGACCTATAAAATCATTATTATGTCGTTTACTCATTCTTTTCGTTTACAGGCATTGTAAGCTATGCAGGTGTCACCTAACATAAACTTGGTTTCACTTGCAACGAACAATTTTTATGCAAAGCCTGAACAGTTATAACTGGTACTGATTTGTGTGTAATATTATCGCTACCGTTTCAGATGTGACGATCGATTTCCTGTTCGCGCTTGGTGTGTTGGATAAGAGCACAGCCTTGGCCATGCCTGCGTATGATCACGACACTAAAGTCAAAGAATGGGCTGCAAAAGCGTTGAAGGTGTGTGAGAATGTGATAAGTGGTTTATATCTCCGACAGAGAAAGCTTTGTGTGCGTATGTTGGGTAGTATGGTGTACTCTTCGGCAATCAAAGATTTCTATAAATACATATGTGTGCATGAAAATTCTCAGTAGCGCGGTTTTAGTCATCTGATGAGGGTATCTCGCCTTCAGTTGTCGGTCTTTGAGATTCATTTCTAGGCAATTTAACTTTACGCAGAGGTATGTACTACCACAAACTGTGGCAGCTGCACGCGCCTACTGATATCGCAGTATATTTTTGTACAGACTCAAACAAAATAGAATGATACAGATGTTGTTGTGATATGCATTTCTATTTAAATCTGTATCCATAAAGTGCTATGTGCGGTGCAGGGTTTAGCTTCAAAAAGCCAACATGCAAGTACACAAGAATGCGCAAGTCTCTGCATGCCACTTTAATCGTTATCACTGCAGAGGCCCAAAACAGCACTCTCCACACATATGCGCATACAGATATTGTATACACGTTTATACCTATCCTATCACATACATACAGCGCGCACAAACCAAACGCATACACTACACACACACACTCTCTCTCTCTCTCCACACACACACATACACACAATGCCAGCACGCGTATCTGATATGTCATCACAACCCGCTGTACACTATTAGGGAGATGTGTATCCCTCGGCACACCCACTACTTCTCGAGCCCTCAACAATTGGCCGTGGTACCCCGAATGCATACTTGCCGTGGATTGTGCCACCCTGTACTGGATTCCCTGATCCCCCGCCCTTTGACGCACAGGCTGTGACTGCCAATAGGTATGTAGGCCTGTGGCTATCTTTGTGGTTGAGAATTAACGTTTTTACGTATTAGCCTTGTGACAAGATAGCCGGATACAGCAAATCTTGTATTTGTTTCACGCCTGTTCTCGCTGAGATTAGCTGTATCAATCGTAGAATTTCTGACTGTTTTTTCTCCGCTGCTTCGTTTTTTGGGAGTGATTCGTTTTCGTACTGCCAATAGATACGGCTGATCATCATGTGCACCTGTATGTATGGGGGTACCAATGTGAGTATATATCACTGCGAGTATTTGTTTGTGAGTGTGTATGAGTTCTATGTGCTTTGCATGTGTCTGATTTCTTTTGGGGGGTGTATAAGAGTGTACATACGAGATGTATATAGTAGTACATCGGGGCGTGTACTTGTGTTTTTTTTTCCGTGTCTTTGTTCGCATGGATCTGTGTATAACTTTGTACGTGCCGTGTAAGTTTATTTGATTCCGCGTGCTTGTATATACTAGACATGTGCATGTTTTTAACACGTTATGTATGTACATGTGTGATTTATGCGTATCTATCTGTTTGTGACATCATTATCCCAATGCCGCATCAATGCATTCCTAGTGCCAGCAGCGTAGAAAAGTCGAACACACGACAGAACACTTAACCTTGAACTCATCCAAAACCCCTCCTTACAACACAATGTTCTGTAAATAGCCCCCCGTCACACACATCGTATCTTATAAAAGCCCTCAATGAGATGGGTATGTATTATTACATTGATGCGGGCACCTTGCTGGGTAGCTACCGCCATCGAGGTTGGATTCCGGGTGATAAAGATGTGGATATTGTCATTCCAGTGCGCCGAAACCTTCATTTTGTAGGGTCTAACTATACATGCAAAGGTGTGTACCAAAGTGCTTGCCCGGGTGCGTACACAAACTGTATTTGTAACGTGTGCGGACGAACCAACCATGCATAGTTGTGAACACGGCCTGGACAAGTAGGGGTGCTCTCCGCACGGACGTATACGGGTGTCTTTTAATACACATTCAGCGGGTTGTATGTCAGTTTAAGATTTTAAAGACTCGGTATGCATTTCCAACTATGCCTGTAACAACTATAGCGCACAGTAGGTTTTAGATTTGTCAAGTCCAATCTGCTATATGAAATTCGCTAAGCTATAGATCGTCCAAAAATCTATTTATACTTTCCCCATCAATTTGTCCTCACCCTTGCCAAGTTGAGCACCATACGGTATTTAGACCATTCGCTCGGCTCTCCTTAAGTAGGGGGTCTTCACGGACTTACACGTACAACAATGTGAGCACTTAAGAGGTGTGTCGTGCAGATACATGCATGCATATATGGTATTACCATCTTGTGTACAACATCACGTGTACAGTATATGATTGTATGATCTGAAATTCGCTAGGTTGCTAACAGGCTAACAACCCGATACTTCTAGGGCTGGAGAGGGGCCCAAAGGAGCTGCCACTGACTGAGGTATGTTACCTTTTCGTGCAAGGCTTTAGAGATTCATGTTGCTCAAGTTTGTGCACATGATCGGAAGTGAATCACATTTATTTTTCTATGGCCATCGGTGTGTCCAGTGCATTAAGACAAGCGTATGTGTTGGGATAGCTGGACATTGACGCGCGTTGAAGAACATGAGCGCCATAGCTGTAAGTTTACGCATGCTCCTCTTAGTCATTGCGACCTCGACGTGGTTTCAGAACACCGGAGTGCACTTTGTTGATATCTTCGGGTCTGTTCTTGCGTATGTGCTCGTAAAACTCTCCTGCATTCCTCCTGCGCATTTATACAAGTGTATGTTTGAATATATGTGTACGTGCATAGGAGAGGGCACGATTAACTTCAATTTAGCACTAGAATAGCTGTGCATGTGCTGAGCACACTTCTGCAATCGTTGTCATCACAGCATGTGAAAGACGACTCCAAGCTTTGTGGCCTTACTGTCAAGAGATGGGCTGAGGAGGTGTTCCATCCGCTGATGAACATTTACCTACAGACCACAGGTATCAACGCCAGGTATTGACCGAGTACGCAGCTGTTACGATTACGTTTATGTTGCTGATGGAATATTTATCCACTAACATACCTTATTGTTCCGGGCTTTTATTGCCAGACACTTGCGGGACATGCCACTGCTGTTTCCACTATACATAAAGTGCGGAATAGTCTACAGGTGTATATGTTATGTGCCAACTTATTACACTCCTGTTTCACGTTTATCCATCTCCGCATGTACGTTTCTAAAATTGTGTGTAATAAATATGTCTGGGGCTAACGTCGAATAACAACCGAATATGCGATTGTTGTCATGTTTCGTCATGTTTGACAACGCATGCTTTAGAAGCTGCTAATCGTTCATGTAAACGGGGGTTAGTGTACCTACAAGAGCATCATTAGTGCTCTAAAAAAGGGCTTCCAAAAACCATACTGTATATGCAAAGAGATATACGAACATCTAAATTTTGGCGTGGCAGAGTGTGTAACCATCTACACTCGCTTTTGTCGGAAGTTACAACCTGGAAAAACGAACAATGTTCGACATAAAATACAATCAAAAGCGCAATGTTCTGTGAGAATTATGTCTTATCATCAACGACTCTCAACCTCTACCCATTCACACACCCCGGATACAGGGTACGTTACGACAAAGTAGCACCGCTAAAGATCTGGACTCATTGTCTGGGTGAGCGTTTCGACTACGATTCACTACCCAAGAGTGTGCGATTGAAGCGAAAGTGTAGGTTTCTTGACGTCGACATATATTTGGAGTTCAACCCTCCCGCCGGAGATGGCGTGTGCACTTGTCCGTGGTATGATGGTCACGCCTTGTGCCCATTGAATACTACACAGATCCTGTCGCAAACGTAAGTCAACTACTACTACTATATATATATATATATATATATATATATATGTATATGTATACACACACATACACACACACACACACACACATATATATATATATATATATGTATGTATGTATGTATATATGTATGTATATAGACAATTTTACACACACAAACGCATATATATATATATATGTATATATATATATAAGGTGTTTAATTTCGTAAACGAGATGTTAACAAGTAAACGTAGGATTTGTGTGCGTGCCTTCAGCTACCATGCTTTACCATGGCGAGATACAGTGTATATTGAAGTCCGTATTAGCGTCTGTGCCTTAGAAGATTAAATTCGATTTGTTAAGACTTGATCTTGATTGTAGACTTATGATTTGTGTATACTTTAGTAACTTAGAGTAAAATGAATGAATGCTAGTATCAACTTCTATGCTACAACTATGGCCAAAGATTCACACACATTTACCATACCTTTAAACCACCGATCAATTTAGCATAAAGAGCTGATGTACTACCGCACAGTCCCAATAAATAGACTACGGTTATATCACCCGATAATGTCAATTCAAATATTTATTTCACCCGTTACACACACAGATTTGGCCCAGATTTTATGAAGCCTGATCGCAATCTCAGGGACAAATCTACATTTAAGAAACAAGAGGCGGTTTTCGAGTACAAACAAGGTATGTCAGATATCCTTGGAATGTGTCCTATGGATAATATTCAAGTCATTATAAACTTTGCTACTCAACTCAATGTTGATGCTCCACGAAGGGTTCATGAAGAGTATTTGTCAATAACATTGACATTCTTGTACTTCCGTCTCGTGACATTGGGATTTTGATGCAGTGAGAGACGAGGGCATTGATGAGTATAACAAGTTTATGGAACGTAGGAAACAACTGAAACATCGCGTGCAGGTATGAAACATTCCTAGTTAGCAATACCTATGTCGAAAGACGATTTGTTTTATAATAGTCGCACTCACGTATTCACACTTAATCTCCATGCATAGATAAACTTTTAAACACCTATCCACACATGTGTCAATTACTCCACTACAGCGTCAAAGACGGGGTACCCAATCCTCTCCTATCTTCAAAAAAATATCTATGTTCAGAGTTCAGCCTCCTAATGATACAAAGATCAGGCAGAAGATACTCTTTCGAAGGTATACACTACCACACCAGCGTGGCTGTGAGCACTATCGTTGAGGTTGTGTATGTGGACAGTTGCAATAAATACAATGTGCCTTCCCCCGCGGGTTTTCTCGAGTTTGAAGCGTACGAATTCAAAAACACTGACTACGGAGGAATAAGTCCATGTGAATATCGAGCAAAACCGTGCTTGTTCAAGGGAAATTTATACATCCATAGTATATGCGTATCATTCCCTACAAACAAGACGCTATCAGAACTACGTTCTAATAAACGTTGTACTCATACAGTCCCATTTACATACATTGTAAGTGCACATAACACAGCGCACTGGTTCTCATATATCACTTTTCACCTGCAGGCGGAGAACAGAATCAGCAACAGAAGGCCTTGCGAGGTACAAACCACCGCTCACGTTCACTGAGGCACAGAGAGCCTACAAGGCAATGAATGTTACCTTTAGTTGGATGGACCCTGATCAACCACGTGCGAATTTGAGGTGAGCGAACATTATGCATACTTTTATTTGTGTGCTATATTTTGAAGTGCAGTTTTTTATATATCAATCCTGCACATTTTACATCACACTGATAGCAGCTCCAGCCTTTCCACATCTCATCCGCAGTTCCCTACTCTTCGTTTCTTATCGATCTTAAACCATATTTCCCTATATGTACTATCGCACGTACTTGACAATGGCACTCACAGGTGGCACTTGGACAGACTCATAGTAGCCAAGAAACAAGCCATGTTTCTCAAGGAGAGTCACAGAGCAGCGGTGAAGGCTCAAATTCAGGCACTCACAGACCCAGGCGCCTCCACCCCTGTAGATCCCGCTGTGTTATTAAAAAAGGACGATACGAATGAAGGGATGCGATAGTATGAATGTAATGGCAGGCAACTACGTTGCTATGCATTACCGTACAGTGTGCGAGAGCGGTTCTTAAGTGTCAAGCCTCGATTGTGGGTAGTGCATTTAGTGCATTATAAAACAATACGATGTGCACAACATACCCCAGTAGATTCTTCAGTGGAATGGTAGTATTGGGGAGATGTAATTTGGGGGAATTCTCGAGCTGCAAAGGTGATGGGAGGATTATCTAGAGCCACACACATATGCAACTGTCAAATGTGTGGCAAATGGGAATGTGAGAGAGTGCACTGGTTACAACCGGGTATCACCCAACAGCATACAGCATGCATCATGAAACACTCACCCCGTCAGCCCTGCAGTCAGGTAGTGGTCATTGGAGCTGTGCCAGGAACCTGCGGAGGAAATCTGTGGTGCTAATTGCGAAGTCATACAACAAATATATAAGACTTGGCACCTACATCAAACAAGCCGTATTGCATGCTCTGCGTGCGGATCCACAGTATACGCAGCCACACACAGGCACCAGATTTCCTGCCTTAGTTGGCTATTTGTATCAACAGACATACAAGAAGCAGCCTCCCATGCTCACACTCTAGTATGCTCCTCCACGTTATGTTAAGCTACTACGTCTGCAATTAGACGATATCGCACTGTAGTACCATAGCTTACGTCTGCACATTAAGAATGTTTGAATGTATCCCACGACAACCAGTTCTGAATACGAGGGAGAGTGCTTGTAAATACAGATAGCTACAAAGTCTCACAGTGGTGTCTGGATGATATATTATATGAAAGTATGCCTTGGTGTGAACAGAACAACAGTAATTCGAAAGTCGATACCAATTGTTGGCGGCCGGCCATGTTCGCACATACCATTAAGCCATATATCCAGCCACAATACATAACACATCGCTCAGGTAGCACGCAAACTTAGCTTGAGTGTTAAGCTCAAGGCATGCTTCTCTCATGTGTCTGTGATACATGCTAGCAGAGTGGGGCTAATCGGTGGGCTGTGTGTGCCGTGTAACAACTCTGGTGAGCGGGCCTGATTAGTACGTCAAGTGCACACACGTGTAGTGTCGTTATCGCATTGGACACGTGTGTATTGGAAAAGCTTAGTTCGATATTTGGCTTCGAACTTTGAAAGGGAGGGTGATGGGGGTGATAAGGTATCGCCTTCGCTGACACTCAGCTTAGCCACGCCGTTCCAGGTAGCTGCGGTGTTGTCAAAAGTCCAGCGTGGTTAAAATACAAGTATGAGAGCCAGTGATAGCGTATTGTGTACGTTCATGTACACAGGTGCTGTAATGCCGCGTGTCAATTCAGATGGATCAGCGAATCAAATGTCTAGTGTTTGGGCCGCGAACACAGACGCAGTGGCGAGTGTCCAGATGAAACCACGAATAAGTAGAGGACACTCGCCGCTCAAGCAGAAAAGGCTTGTAAATGGCACCTGACTGCTGGAAAGGGTAGCGCGGGTGTAGTCATTTCGTAGGCGCACAACTAACGATATATACGCGAAGTAGTTAACATTCGCATACTCTAAAGCTACGGTTGAGAATCTTGTTTGACCTCCTGCAATGATTATTAAAGCAAGATACACCTTAGGCATTCTTAACAATGTACCTCTGAGAAGACTCACACACAGCGTGCTGGCATCATGTACGTTTGACAACCCCCCAAATTGGAAATGTGAGATCTCTTGTACATTATCGTACACAGCTAAGGGAGGCTGCTGACATAAGTCAAATAAGTCAACCACCCCTTATGCCGAGACCGAGCTTCATCTGCACTTTTTATTGATACATATTGACGAGTGTCATGAGGTACGTGCGGACATATAGTTAGGTCTTAACTCTCACATACAGAGGT
>NW_014040367.1:69269-75299 GCF_001186125.1 Sphaeroforma arctica JP610 | reverse complement strand
TTATCTTATCGGATATGAGGACCCCTTATCTTATAGGATATGAGGACCCCATATTTTATTGGATATGAGGACCCCCTATCTTATCGAATATGAGGATCCCGTATCTGGATATGAGGACCCCTTATATTTTAGGATATGAGGTCCCGTTATCTGATCGGATATGAGGTCCCCTTATCCTATCGGATATGAGGTCCCCATATCTTATCGGATATGAGGATCCCTTATCTGGATATGAGGACTCCTTATCTTATCGGATATGAGGACCCATATCTTATCGAATATGAGGATCTCTTATCTGGATATGAGGTCCCCATATATTATCGGATATGAGGACCCCTTATCATATCGGATATGAGGTCCCCCTATCCTATCGGATATGAGGTCCCCCTATCTTATCGGATTTGACGACCCCTTATCTTATCGGATACGAGGACCCCTTATCTTATCGGATATGCGGTCCCCTTATCGTATCGGATATGAAGACCCCTTATCTTATCGGATTCACTTCATATACTCATGCAACACTATCATATGCACAGTATGTAAATATACACACTCGATATACGGAGCCATACTCACAACCCATCCGCCATACCCTTCGCACAGTACTACACAACGTCTGGTGTCTACGAGTCCCTTGAACATGACCTTCTCCTGCACAGACTCGCTACGAGCGTTGATGGTTCGGAAACTACTCTTGTACGCTTCGTCCTGTGTTTTGGACCACCTGGGCCACAACCCCCATCGCTGTCGAGTGTAAGGCATTGCATGTGTGGGCATTCAATTGCCGTGTTGTACAAGTAAGATGAAAGAAAATGTGTGCATATATATCCTTTGTAGAAGATACACGGGTTTATTGCACATAGCAGACTCTAGTGACTGGAATTGAGTTTGAGTCAACATTAACGCAATTCTGAAGCGCGACGTGAAAACTCCGTCATTGAAGTGGAAGCACTCCATCTCAACACGGAGATCATTGCACATAAGTGTACGCTACTTACCAATTGCCTGATATGGTCTATCCCTATCACTATTCGGAGTATATGAAGTGCACAGGTGTACAAACACAAATAGATACCAGATGTAGTGTGCTTCGATTGAATACATTTTGTTCGGCAGTGAAATCTGCCTCCATTTTTGGTGGTGTTTCGAAATAGTAGTCCTTACGTAACTTAGTGCAGATGTACAGTACATAAAACTTGAGCACAACATGACAGTGACGCTTATGCGAAGTAATTAGCCCACACAATACACTATGAAGCATCTCACTGAGCAACAAGGATACCTACCATTGCATGCAGCTCTCTGTGTGTTCCCGTATATGAACTGTCGTGATCTAACCCCCCATCTCCTCCACCATCTTCATCTGTCGTTCTTCTGTGTGATTCGTCACTTGGTTCCGTAGCTGTCTTTCCCTTAGTGGCGATTAATACTGGCTGGCTTCGAGAGGGTCCAACATTATAACTGGGCCTGTACGCCTCTCGACCCACCCAGTTCTCAGGGCGCACACGTGCTTCGTTCAGTATAGTCTCCTCATGCTGTGTTATAACATCGGTGTATATACTTGTAAGTAGATGCCCGCGGAAAAAAGTACACTTCTGTGTTTATATCTGGATTGCTGATATTAAAGTAATCACCATGCACTTATGTCCACCCTATTGCAGTATTGCCGTGTCTAAAAGTCTTGAATATGTATTTATATGCAAAGCACTCTCTGGCGATCGCTTACCAAAACACGACCCAGGTTTTAAAATAAAGAAGTTGAACAGATCCTGGCAATGATTGCCTGTTCGTAATTGCGTGCACACAAAAGAAAACTTGTACCCTTGAAATAGTGATACTGCCACCACCACTATGAAGTTCTAACAGGGAAGTAAAAGGTAAACACACGTAATGTGCTTATGATTAATAAACACACACATAATGTATCTATGATTTATAACACGTAATATGCTTGCGATTGATGTGCATCGTTTCGAGTCATAACTCATACCACGTGGTAATTTGGATTGTGCATAGTACAGCCACGAAAGTGATTGGCACTCAACCATTTAGCGCTATACTTGTATACTAAAAGAAAGAAATGAAACACGCAGGAGCAATCTGGCGAGGTTCATTCTGAAATAATTGAATTATGCATTGAATACAAAGTGAGATATTCTTTTATCACTATCACAAGCTACAATGTCGAACGAAAAGCACGTCCCTGATTTTAAAGCTCACAACGGATGAATGCATGTCGTAATAGAACACTTGAAACTATGTTGTCATACGACGCAGCTTTGCGCTTCTACCGATAGTACTTCTTATAAACCACACCTCTAAGTTCCTTATACCGGATGCAAGTACGCATCAAGTAACTTGGAGATCCACTACAAACTGCGATACTTACCAATGCACACGAATAGCGACCGCACATATTGTACTCGTATCATTCTCCGTCGCTTTATCTAAACCCCTTGTGCTCAATACACACGCACCGGATACCTCTGTGACTGCTTTAGCTGGACATGCACCTTGTACCTCTATGGCTGTGTTAGCTAAACATGCACGCTCTAGCTAAACACCTTATGTCTGACTGTTTCAGCTATGGTAACTGTGCGTTCTATTTAAATACTTATTGGTGCGATCGTCGGACGTCTGGACTTCAACTACATTTGGATTGACTACGAGAGCCCGCTAAAACCAGCTTCCCTAATTAGGTAAGCTGGTGGCGGTCTGATATCACGAATGATGACGAGCCAACTTTGTATTGCGGCTTGGCTACGACGTCTCAAAAATAAATCGAGATATGTACAGCTTGTCGCAGTTTTATTAGTTTGTTGGCCATTGGGTATAGTTACGTGTACGTCTCTACAGACACTGACATAACAACACGTGTATGTGTACACACAACCACACATACACATACATAAACGCGTGTACATTCATTAAAACACACACATACGTATATACGTGTACACACACACATATATATATATATATATATCTCGTACTTGCGCACATTACCTTAGTTCTGATCATGCAAACCACGTTCAGAGTGCGAAGCAGAGGTGCGGGCACCTACGAGTTCACTAAGGATGTCACGGCTTGGTGTGCGAAGAGTGGTGTCAAAGTAGGGCTACTGACATTGTTTGTACAGCATACAAGCTGCAGTCTATTAATCTCAGGTATTTTAATATATTTTTTATGTTAGTTCTACTATGGATGGTACACCTTGATCTGATTCCGAATTGATTTGACGTTCGTCGTATTTTGTTTTTAGATGCAGAAATGTATAATTTAGATGGTTATGGCAGAAATGGTGATTGCAATGATGGGCTATTAAGGTCGACAACCCTACCACAGGAACTTGACAACTAGCGTGAATGCTAGCATACACAGGTACAACATGCTGTCAAATAATACACCAAAGTGATACCAATTGCTGACTCTACATGAGTGTAGTTTGTGGATTGAAGGCAATAACGTGTTCAATCTGCATACCACATTGTCCTAGTTGGAAAGCACTTCATTTTTAAGTTAACGTATGACAAGCTGAATTGTGTTGTTATTGTATATGCATTTATAGTATGATATACATTCGCAATTGTCGCTTGATTGAAGCAATGTTACGACCATTCGATACAAAATATGATCTGAGTATTAGTGTATCTGTCTACACAGAATATGATCTGAGTATTAGGGTATCTGTCTACTATCTGCATGTAGGGGATTTCTGATTTGTTTTTCGACCACTTGATGTTTATTTCATCCTATTAATGTTGGTACCTTAGGCGCTCTTAACATGGTTTGCATCTCGATGACCTGTGTACACGAGAAGTTTCACATCCATAGGCTACACGTTCATGTCTTCCGATATATTTTGTCAAGTAGCTGCCTGTCTGTCTTGAAAATGACTGGTTGTGCTCCCTATACCATATTGAGCCAATCATGTTGACTACGAATTATAGTATGCTTGTATACACAAAAGCGCTTGCTATATATTCATTGTTTCTTATCCACTCGATACTTCTATCGACGGTTTAGTACTTCCTCAAGGTCGACGAGCGCCATACTACATTATTTTCACTCGGCAGGAGGCATGTCTGTATACTGTCCAACGTGCACAGTTAAAATACCGGTCTATCTACCTGAAATGCGTTAAAACTTAATCACCCTTCTGCCACATGTACTATGCAGAAAATGCTGATCCCGAGGTTCAGGTTGACATGAAGAATTTCATGAGCCGGTTGGTTCCGCCAACAACAGATCCGTCGATGAAGTATCTTACCCATACATACGAGGGTCCTGACGACATGCCTGGCCATATAAAGAACGCGCTACTGCCCGTGAGTATATCAATTCCAGTGACAAATGGTAAGATTTATGTTGTTTTTGACTGATGTCTCTGTACAGTATGCTACATAGAGTTGGGCTTGACTGGTGAAGTTATCCAAGTTATTTGTACACAGCGAGGACCTATATATTCCCGCATGATTCTGCTGAACGTATGTGTTGTTGCTTCATACAATAGGGCTCAATGGTATTTCATGTATTTTTTATGCAACGGATACCAGCGGGACGTACGAACGTTCATTGCCCAATGTCGGCAACATCTCCGTAATTTCTGATATATTAGTATTGAACACACACACGTGTGTGTACACATATATGCCTATAGACATGTAAAGACGCATATATGCTGCATGTGGTGTTTGTATTCATTATAGATCTACAATCACTTATCAAAGGACAATGAAACAGTATATAAATTTGCATTGGTGGTTCTGGGATACTCTCATTCGTTTTATCGCCCCAACTATTTTCTATGTGAGCCTGGCTGTCATAATCGAGGCATTTGCACTTACATTACACTACTATCAATATTTTTTTTGGCGCGGCTGCTCACAGGTCGGCCGTGTCTCGGGACGTGGCAAGGGATCTTCCTGTTCGAGCACAGAGATCAATCGCATGAACGGAAGATTGTTGCGCACCTAGCCTAACGCCGGCCGATTTACAGGCAACTCGCCAAACTAGTGCGAAGTTAATACGAATTTAGTGCGCAATCGTCGGGGCATATCCGTTCATATGTAAAGTGTAGCAAGCAGCTGAGTGCTCCGAATCAGAATCGAAGCGCGTGAGCTGAGGGCTGTGGCAAAATAGGCTGAGTGGCGGTGAGTCGGGAGTTTGTTGAATTGTTCACCGTCGGATGAAAACTTCATATGAATGGCGGTAGTAGCGGAAGAGACACAAGTGTAGAGAGACGCAGTAGCACATAAACCCAGACCAGGATCACTTGTGCATTGGGCCTGATTCTGTGATCAAAGTATCGGGATATTCTCCGGTGAACTGGAGAAATTCATATTCTTGCCCACTATGGTACAAGGCTGTTGCCGACTCATTGCTGATCATGTTAAAAGGTCCGTGCAATATCAGGTACCACTGCTCTACCGAGCTGTTTTGATATCCAATCTTCAAAGCATAAATTGTAGCTGGACACAGCCTAATAAACTCGATGGAGGTCAACTTCTGGATAAAGTTTATCCGAATATAAACTTTAAAAACTAGCTGCGGTTAGTCTACGACGCCAATCAGAGACTGCCAGCAAACGTACATGAAGGTTCGCTTCAATACAACGCACATTTATTAAAAGTGCATCTTCACTTGTTTTATCCTACGAATGGGGGATAGTTGTCTTGCCTCATCTTTCGTTTACGAAGCAATGTGTAGTATTTATATATATCCGGGTTCTCTTCCTCTGAAATCAGGTCATACTCCAACGACCAGTCTAAATTTGCCCACAGAAGTACATCAGCCGCAGAGAACTTGTCGCCGAGTATATACCTAAGAAGCAAACGGTACAGTGATGTGAATGGTCTATATATACACACAAACACACACACACACATATATATATATATATATATATATATATATATATGTGTGTGTGTGTGTGTGTGTTGTGTGTGTGTGTGTGCGTGTGTGTGTGTGTGTATGTATGTATGTATGTATGTATGTATGTATGCATGTATGTATGTATATACATGT